>NW_025728865.1:0-42306 GCF_021461385.2 Schistocerca piceifrons
ACCGATTCCTTATAAACACGCGATGCCGCCGCACCAGGGCGCTGGCAGCTGCCTGTGTAGTTAATCTCTATTCGAAAAGGGCAGTCGTTCGAGGTGCGATGTTCGAGCAACCAGTCGCAGCAGATCAGGAAGCTGTGTCGTGCACTGCATTCTACAAATGCCAGGAACACTGGTGTAGGTAGCGTGGCCGAGCGGTCTAAGGCGCTGGTTTAAGGCACCAGTCTCTTCGGAGGCGTGGGTTCGAATCCCACCGCTGCCAATTTTTACTTCTCGTTTTTGTGCCATTGCGGTGTGTTCTCGTGGGGTACAACGCAGCTCCTGTGACCGCCGCGTCGCGTAGGTAGCGTGGCCGAGCGGTCTAAGGCGCTGGTTTCAGGCACCAGTCTCTTCGGAGGCGTGGGTTCGAATCCCACCGCTGCCAACGTTTTCTGTCTCGAAAACAGGAGCACTGATTTCCCGCGAAGGAAAAAGCGCAGCGTCGGTTTCTTAAACTGTCGTAGCACAGTGGTGCGTGGTGTAACAACAGGATTCACCGGCGCAGTTTGGTCTCATGATTGCTGGCGTTCGTCTCCACGAGATGCGTCCCGAGCATGCCGTTCTACGAAGTGGAAACGTTAATTTTTGCAGTTGTCGTCAAGTAGCGGGTGGGCGCTCGCCGTGTTTGTTGGAGGAGTGCTTGTGTCGTTATCCGGTGTCGTCTAGTGGCTGGGATACCTGGCTCTCGCCCAGGAGGCCTGGGTTCGATTCCCGGTACCGGAAATGCACATTTTATTGCTCCTCTTATGCGACTTGTCCCGACTTAGCTCGACTGACGCTCCGCTGACGCTTGCAGAAAACTACGTAAAATATGATTCGCGGCCACAAGTGACGGCGAGAGAGATGCGACCATCTGTCCACCTCTTATCCGGGCACATACCTGCGGTCAACAGACTTGGAGGACTGCAAGACATTGCCACGGGGGTTGAATGCAGCTAACCACTCTGCTCAGTGTCCATCAGCGCGGGCACGTTCGTTTGCCAGTATACATATAATGGAGACCGCGTCTGACACAGCTGTTGCGAGACACAGTCGGCCGAGCTTTGCTGTGCACAGCCACTTGCAGTCGCGAGAGTTGAATTCCGCGGTGGCTCCGTGGCCGTGATCGTCTAGTGGTCAGGACATTGCGTTGTGGCCGCAACAACCCAGGCTCGAATCCGGGTCACGGCACTTTTTAAAGTTCTGCCTTGCTGTCGCTGCAATGACGATAGTGACCCAGTGATTGAAATCACGGTGCCCTCCTGATTTTGTGCTCATGTTCCTCAGGCTGCAGGTGGCACTACCGATTCCTTATAAACACGCGATGCCGCCGCACCAGGGCGCTGGCAGCTGCCTGTGTAGTTAATCTCTATTCGAAAAGGGCAGTCGTTCGAGGTGCGATGTTCGAGCAACCAGTCGCAGCAGATCAGGAAGCTGTGTCGTGCACTGCATTCTACAAATGCCAGGAACACTGGTGTAGGTAGCGTGGCCGAGCGGTCTAAGGCGCTGGTTTAAGGCACCAGTCTCTTCGGAGGCGTGGGTTCGAATCCCACCGCTGCCAATTTTTACTTCTCGTTTTTGTGCCATTGCGGTGTGTTCTCGTGGGGTACAACGCAGCTCCTGTGACCGCCGCGTCGCGTAGGTAGCGTGGCCGAGCGGTCTAAGGCGCTGGTTTCAGGCACCAGTCTCTTCGGAGGCGTGGGTTCGAATCCCACCGCTGCCAACGTTTTCTGTCTCGAAAACAGGAGCACTGATTTCCCGCGAAGGAAAAAGCGCAGCGTCGGTTTCTTAAACTGTCGTAGCACAGTGGTGCGTGGTGTAACAACAGGATTCACCGGCGCAGTTTGGTCTCATGATTGCTGGCGTTCGTCTCCACGAGATGCGTCCCGAGCATGCCGTTCTACGAAGTGGAAACGTTAATTTTTGCAGTTGTCGTCAAGTAGCGGGTGGGCGCTCGCCGTGTTTGTTGGAGGAGTGCTTGTGTCGTTATCCGGTGTCGTCTAGTGGCTGGGATACCTGGCTCTCGCCCAGGAGGCCTGGGTTCGATTCCCGGTACCGGAAATGCACATTTTATTGCTCCTCTTATGCGACTTGTCCCCGACTTAGCTCGACTGACGCTCCGCTGACGCTTGCAGAAAACTACGTAAAATATGATTCGCGGCCACAAGTGACGGCGAGAGAGATGCGACATCTGTCCACCTCTTATCCGGGCACATACCTGCGGTCAACAGACTTGGAGGACTGCAAGACATTGCCACGGGGGTTGAATGCAGCTAACCACTCTGCTCAGTGTCCATCAGCGCGGGCACGTTCGTTTGCCAGTATACATATAATGGAGACCGCGTCTGACACAGCTGTTGCGAGACACAGTCGGCCGAGCTTTGCTGTGCACAGCCACTTGCAGTCGCGAGAGTTGAATTCCGCGGTGGCTCCGTGGCCGTGATCGTCTAGTGGTCAGGACATTGCGTTGTGGCCGCAACAACCCAGGCTCGAATCCGGGTCACGGCACTTTTTAAAGTTCTGCCTTGCTGTCGCTGCAATGACGATAGTGACCCAGTGATTGAAATCACGGTGCCCTCCTGATTTTGTGCTCATGTTCCTCAGGCTGCAGGTGGCACTACCGATTCCTTATAAACACGCGATGCCGCCGCACCAGGGCGCTGGCAGCTGCCTGTGTAGTTAATCTCTATTCGAAAAGGGCAGTCGTTCGAGGTGCGATGTTCGAGCAACCAGTCGCAGCAGATCAGGAAGCTGTGTCGTGCACTGCATTCTACAAATGCCAGGAACACTGGTGTAGGTAGCGTGGCCGAGCGGTCTAAGGCGCTGGTTTAAGGCACCAGTCTCTTCGGAGGCGTGGGTTCGAATCCCACCGCTGCCAATTTTTACTTCTCGTTTTTGTGCCATTGCGGTGTGTTCTCGTGGGGTACAACGCAGCTCCTGTGACCGCCGCGTCGCGTAGGTAGCGTGGCCGAGCGGTCTAAGGCGCTGGTTTCAGGCACCAGTCTCTTCGGAGGCGTGGGTTCGAATCCCACCGCTGCCAACGTTTTTCTGTCTCGAAAACAGGAGCACTGATTTCCCGCGAAGGAAAAAGCGCAGCGTCGGTTTCTTAAACTGTCGTAGCACAGTGGTGCGTGGTGTAACAACAGGATTCACCGGCGCAGTTTGGTCTCATGATTGCTGGCGTTCGTCTCCACGAGATGCGTCCCGAGCATGCCGTTCTACGAAGTGGAAACGTTAATTTTTGCAGTTGTCGTCAAGTAGCGGGTGGGCGCTCGCCGTGTTTGTTGGAGGAGTGCTTGTGTCGTTATCCGGTGTCGTCTAGTGGCTGGGATACCTGGCTCTCGCCCAGGAGGCCTGGGTTCGATTCCCGGTACCGGAAATGCACATTTTATTGCTCCTCTTATGCGACTTGTCCCGACTTAGCTCGACTGACGCTCCGCTGACGCTTGCAGAAAACTACGTAAAATATGATTCGCGGCCACAAGTGACGGCGAGAGAGATGCGACATCTGTCCACCTCTTATCCGGGCACATACCTGCGGTCAACAGACTTGGAGGACTGCAAGACATTGCCACGGGGGTTGAATGCAGCTAACCACTCTGCTCAGTGTCCATCAGCGCGGGCACGTTCGTTTGCCAGTATACATATAATGGAGACCGCGTCTGACACAGCTGTTGCGAGACACAGTCGGCCGAGCTTTGCTGTGCACAGCCACTTGCAGTCGCGAGAGTTGAATTCCGCGGTGGCTCCGTGGCCGTGATCGTCTAGTGGTCAGGACATTGCGTTGTGGCCGCAACAACCCAGGCTCGAATCCGGGTCACGGCACTTTTTAAAGTTCTGCCTTGCTGTCGCTGCAATGACGATAGTGACCCAGTGATTGAAATCACGGTGCCCTCCTGATTTTGTGCTCATGTTCCTCAGGCTGCAGGTGGCACTACCGATTCCTTATAAACACGCGATGCCGCCGCACCAGGGCGCTGGCAGCTGCCTGTGTAGTTAATCTCTATTCGAAAAGGGCAGTCGTTCGAGGTGCGATGTTCGAGCAACCAGTCGCAGCAGATCAGGAAGCTGTGTCGTGCACTGCATTCTACAAATGCCAGGAACACTGGTGTAGGTAGCGTGGCCGAGCGGTCTAAGGCGCTGGTTTAAGGCACCAGTCTCTTCGGAGGCGTGGGTTCGAATCCTACCGCTGCCAATTTTTACTTCTCGTTTTTGTGCCATTGCGGTGTGTTCTCGTGGGGTACAACGCAGCTCCTGTGACCGCCGCGTCGCGTAGGTAGCGTGGCCGAGCGGTCTAAGGCGCTGGTTTCAGGCACCAGTCTCTTCGGAGGCGTGGGTTCGAATCCCACCGCTGCCAACGTTTTCTGTCTCGAAAACAGGAGCACTGATTTCCCGCGAAGGAAAAAGCGCAGCGTCGGTTTCTTAAACTGTCGTAGCACAGTGGTGCGTGGTGTAACAACAGGATTCACCGGCGCAGTTTGGTCTCATGATTGCTGGCGTTCGTCTCCACGAGATGCGTCCCGAGCATGCCGTTCTACGAAGTGGAAACGTTAATTTTTGCAGTTGTCGTCAAGTAGCGGGTGGGCGCTCGCCGTGTTTGTTGGAGGAGTGCTTGTGTCGTTATCCGGTGTCGTCTAGTGGCTGGGATACCTGGCTCTCGCCCAGGAGGCCTGGGTTCGATTCCCGGTACCGGAAATGCACATTTTATTGCTCCTCTTATGCGACTTGTCCCGACTTAGCTCGACTGACGCTCCGCTGACGCTTGCAGAAAACTACGTAAAATATGATTCGCGGCCACAAGTGACGGCGAGAGAGATGCGACATCTGTCCACCTCTTATCCGGGCACATACCTGCGGTCAACAGACTTGGAGGACTGCAAGACATTGCCACGGGGGTTGAATGCAGCTAACCACTCTGCTCAGTGTCCATCAGCGCGGGCACGTTCGTTTGCCAGTATACATATAATGGAGACCGCGTCTGACACAGCTGTTGCGAGACACAGTCGGCCGAGCTTTGCTGTGCACAGCCACTTGCAGTCGCGAGAGTTGAATTCCGCGGTGGCTCCGTGGCCGTGATCGTCTAGTGGTCAGGACATTGCGTTGTGGCCGCAACAACCCAGGCTCGAATCCGGGTCACGGCACTTTTTAAAGTTCTGCCTTGCTGTCGCTGCAATGACGATAGTGACCCAGTGATTGAAATCACGGTGCCCTCCTGATTTTGTGCTCATGTTCCTCAGGCTGCAGGTGGCACTACCGATTCCTTATAAACACGCGATGCCGCCGCACCAGGGCGCTGGCAGCTGCCTGTGTAGTTAATCTCTATTCGAAAAGGGCAGTCGTTCGAGGTGCGATGTTCGAGCAACCAGTCGCAGCAGATCAGGAAGCTGTGTCGTGCACTGCATTCTACAAATGCCAGGAACACTGGTGTAGGTAGCGTGGCCGAGCGGTCTAAGGCGCTGGTTTAAGGCACCAGTCTCTTCGGAGGCGTGGGTTCGAATCCCACCGCTGCCAATTTTTACTTCTCGTTTTTGTGCCATTGCGGTGTGTTCTCGTGGGGTACAACGCAGCTCCTGTGACCGCCGCGTCGCGTAGGTAGCGTGGCCGAGCGGTCTAAGGCGCTGGTTTCAGGCACCAGTCTCTTCGGAGGCGTGGGTTCGAATCCCACCGCTGCCAACGTTTTCTGTCTCGAAAACAGGAGCACTGATTTCCCGCGAAGGAAAAAGCGCAGCGTCGGTTTCTTAAACTGTCGTAGCACAGTGGTGCGTGGTGTAACAACAGGATTCACCGGCGCAGTTTGGTCTCATGATTGCTGGCGTTCGTCTCCACGAGATGCGTCCCGAGCATGCCGTTCTACGAAGTGGAAACGTTAATTTTTGCAGTTGTCGTCAAGTAGCGGGTGGGCGCTCGCCGTGTTTGTTGGAGGAGTGCTTGTGTCGTTATCCGGTGTCGTCTAGTGGCTGGGATACCTGGCTCTCGCCCAGGAGGCCTGGGTTCGATTCCCGGTACCGGAAATGCACATTTTATTGCTCCTCTTATGCGACTTGTCCCGACTTAGCTCGACTGACGCTCCGCTGACGCTTGCAGAAAACTACGTAAAATATGATTCGCGGCCACAAGTGACGGCGAGAGAGATGCGACATCTGTCCACCTCTTATCCGGGCACATACCTGCGGTCAACAGACTTGGAGGACTGCAAGACATTGCCACGGGGGTTGAATGCAGCTAACCACTCTGCTCAGTGTCCATCAGCGCGGGCACGTTCGTTTGCCAGTATACATATAATGGAGACCGCGTCTGACACAGCTGTTGCGAGACACAGTCGGCCGAGCTTTGCTGTGCACAGCCACTTGCAGTCGCGAGAGTTGAATTCCGCGGTGGCTCCGTGGCCGTGATCGTCTAGTGGTCAGGACATTGCGTTGTGGCCGCAACAACCCAGGCTCGAATCCGGGTCACGGCACTTTTTAAAGTTCTGCCTTGCTGTCGCTGCAATGACGATAGTGACCCAGTGATTGAAATCACGGTGCCCTCCTGATTTTGTGCTCATGTTCCTCAGGCTGCAGGTGGCACTACCGATTCCTTATAAACACGCGATGCCGCCGCACCAGGGCGCTGGCAGCTGCCTGTGTAGTTAATCTCTATTCGAAAAGGGCAGTCGTTCGAGGTGCGATGTTCGAGCAACCAGTCGCAGCAGATCAGGAAGCTGTGTCGTGCACTGCATTCTACAAATGCCAGGAACACTGGTGTAGGTAGCGTGGCCGAGCGGTCTAAGGCGCTGGTTTAAGGCACCAGTCTCTTCGGAGGCGTGGGTTCGAATCCTACCGCTGCCAATTTTTACTTCTCGTTTTTGTGCCATTGCGGTGTGTTCTCGTGGGGTACAACGCAGCTCCTGTGACCGCCGCGTCGCGTAGGTAGCGTGGCCGAGCGGTCTAAGGCGCTGGTTTCAGGCACCAGTCTCTTCGGAGGCGTGGGTTCGAATCCCACCGCTGCCAACGTTTTCTGTCTCGAAAACAGGAGCACTGATTTCCCGCGAAGGAAAAAGCGCAGCGTCGGTTTCTTAAACTGTCGTAGCACAGTGGTGCGTGGTGTAACAACAGGATTCACCGGCGCAGTTTGGTCTCATGATTGCTGGCGTTCGTCTCCACGAGATGCGTCCCGAGCATGCCGTTCTACGAAGTGGAAACGTTAATTTTTGCAGTTGTCGTCAAGTAGCGGGTGGGCGCTCGCCGTGTTTGTTGGAGGAGTGCTTGTGTCGTTATCCGGTGTCGTCTAGTGGCTGGGATACCTGGCTCTCGCCCAGGAGGCCTGGGTTCGATTCCCGGTACCGGAAATGCACATTTTATTGCTCCTCTTATGCGACTTGTCCCGACTTAGCTCGACTGACGCTCCGCTGACGCTTGCAGAAAACTACGTAAAATATGATTCGCGGCCACAAGTGACGGCGAGAGAGATGCGACATCTGTCCACCTCTTATCCGGGCACATACCTGCGGTCAACAGACTTGGAGGACTGCAAGACATTGCCACGGGGGTTGAATGCAGCTAACCACTCTGCTCAGTGTCCATCAGCGCGGGCACGTTCGTTTGCCAGTATACATATAATGGAGACCGCGTCTGACACAGCTGTTGCGAGACACAGTCGGCCGAGCTTTGCTGTGCACAGCCACTTGCAGTCGCGAGAGTTGAATTCCGCGGTGGCTCCGTGGCCGTGATCGTCTAGTGGTCAGGACATTGCGTTGTGGCCGCAACAACCCAGGCTCGAATCCGGGTCACGGCACTTTTTAAAGTTCTGCCTTGCTGTCGCTGCAATGACGATAGTGACCCAGTGATTGAAATCACGGTGCCCTCCTGATTTTGTGCTCATGTTCCTCAGGCTGCAGGTGGCACTACCGATTCCTTATAAACACGCGATGCCGCCGCACCAGGGCGCTGGCAGCTGCCTGTGTAGTTAATCTCTATTCGAAAAGGGCAGTCGTTCGAGGTGCGATGTTCGAGCAACCAGTCGCAGCAGATCAGGAAGCTGTGTCGTGCACTGCATTCTACAAATGCCAGGAACACTGGTGTAGGTAGCGTGGCCGAGCGGTCTAAGGCGCTGGTTTAAGGCACCAGTCTCTTCGGAGGCGTGGGTTCGAATCCTACCGCTGCCAATTTTTACTTCTCGTTTTTGTGCCATTGCGGTGTGTTCTCGTGGGGTACAACGCAGCTCCTGTGACCGCCGCGTCGCGTAGGTAGCGTGGCCGAGCGGTCTAAGGCGCTGGTTTCAGGCACCAGTCTCTTCGGAGGCGTGGGTTCGAATCCCACCGCTGCCAACGTTTTCTGTCTCGAAAACAGGAGCACTGATTTCCCGCGAAGGAAAAAGCGCAGCGTCGGTTTCTTAAACTGTCGTAGCACAGTGGTGCGTGGTGTAACAACAGGATTCACCGGCGCAGTTTGGTCTCATGATTGCTGGCGTTCGTCTCCACGAGATGCGTCCCGAGCATGCCGTTCTACGAAGTGGAAACGTTAATTTTTGCAGTTGTCGTCAAGTAGCGGGTGGGCGCTCGCCGTGTTTGTTGGAGGAGTGCTTGTGTCGTTATCCGGTGTCGTCTAGTGGCTGGGATACCTGGCTCTCGCCCAGGAGGCCTGGGTTCGATTCCCGGTACCGGAAATGCACATTTTATTGCTCCTCTTATGCGACTTGTCCCGACTTAGCTCGACTGACGCTCCGCTGACGCTTGCAGAAAACTACGTAAAATATGATTCGCGGCCACAAGTGACGGCGAGAGAGATGCGACATCTGTCCACCTCTTATCCGGGCACATACCTGCGGTCAACAGACTTGGAGGACTGCAAGACATTGCCACGGGGGTTGAATGCAGCTAACCACTCTGCTCAGTGTCCATCAGCGCGGGCACGTTCGTTTGCCAGTATACATATAATGGAGACCGCGTCTGACACAGCTGTTGCGAGACACAGTCGGCCGAGCTTTGCTGTGCACAGCCACTTGCAGTCGCGAGAGTTGAATTCCGCGGTGGCTCCGTGGCCGTGATCGTCTAGTGGTCAGGACATTGCGTTGTGGCCGCAACAACCCAGGCTCGAATCCGGGTCACGGCACTTTTTAAAGTTCTGCCTTGCTGTCGCTGCAATGACGATAGTGACCCAGTGATTGAAATCACGGTGCCCTCCTGATTTTGTGCTCATGTTCCTCAGGCTGCAGGTGGCACTACCGATTCCTTATAAACACGCGATGCCGCCGCACCAGGGCGCTGGCAGCTGCCTGTGTAGTTAATCTCTATTCGAAAAGGGCAGTCGTTCGAGGTGCGATGTTCGAGCAACCAGTCGCAGCAGATCAGGAAGCTGTGTCGTGCACTGCATTCTACAAATGCCAGGAACACTGGTGTAGGTAGCGTGGCCGAGCGGTCTAAGGCGCTGGTTTAAGGCACCAGTCTCTTCGGAGGCGTGGGTTCGAATCCTACCGCTGCCAATTTTTACTTCTCGTTTTTGTGCCATTGCGGTGTGTTCTCGTGGGGTACAACGCAGCTCCTGTGACCGCCGCGTCGCGTAGGTAGCGTGGCCGAGCGGTCTAAGGCGCTGGTTTCAGGCACCAGTCTCTTCGGAGGCGTGGGTTCGAATCCCACCGCTGCCAACGTTTTCTGTCTCGAAAACAGGAGCACTGATTTCCCGCGAAGGAAAAAGCGCAGCGTCGGTTTCTTAAACTGTCGTAGCACAGTGGTGCGTGGTGTAACAACAGGATTCACCGGCGCAGTTTGGTCTCATGATTGCTGGCGTTCGTCTCCACGAGATGCGTCCCGAGCATGCCGTTCTACGAAGTGGAAACGTTAATTTTTGCAGTTGTCGTCAAGTAGCGGGTGGGCGCTCGCCGTGTTTGTTGGAGGAGTGCTTGTGTCGTTATCCGGTGTCGTCTAGTGGCTGGGATACCTGGCTCTCGCCCAGGAGGCCTGGGTTCGATTCCCGGTACCGGAAATGCACATTTTATTGCTCCTCTTATGCGACTTGTCCCGACTTAGCTCGACTGACGCTCCGCTGACGCTTGCAGAAAACTACGTAAAATATGATTCGCGGCCACAAGTGACGGCGAGAGAGATGCGACATCTGTCCACCTCTTATCCGGGCACATACCTGCGGTCAACAGACTTGGAGGACTGCAAGACATTGCCACGGGGGTTGAATGCAGCTAACCACTCTGCTCAGTGTCCATCAGCGCGGGCACGTTCGTTTGCCAGTATACATATAATGGAGACCGCGTCTGACACAGCTGTTGCGAGACACAGTCGGCCGAGCTTTGCTGTGCACAGCCACTTGCAGTCGCGAGAGTTGAATTCCGCGGTGGCTCCGTGGCCGTGATCGTCTAGTGGTCAGGACATTGCGTTGTGGCCGCAACAACCCAGGCTCGAATCCGGGTCACGGCACTTTTTAAAGTTCTGCCTTGCTGTCGCTGCAATGACGATAGTGACCCAGTGATTGAAATCACGGTGCCCTCCTGATTTTGTGCTCATGTTCCTCAGGCTGCAGGTGGCACTACCGATTCCTTATAAACACGCGATGCCGCCGCACCAGGGCGCTGGCAGCTGCCTGTGTAGTTAATCTCTATTCGAAAAGGGCAGTCGTTCGAGGTGCGATGTTCGAGCAACCAGTCGCAGCAGATCAGGAAGCTGTGTCGTGCACTGCATTCTACAAATGCCAGGAACACTGGTGTAGGTAGCGTGGCCGAGCGGTCTAAGGCGCTGGTTTAAGGCACCAGTCTCTTCGGAGGCGTGGGTTCGAATCCTACCGCTGCCAATTTTTACTTCTCGTTTTTGTGCCATTGCGGTGTGTTCTCGTGGGGTACAACGCAGCTCCTGTGACCGCCGCGTCGCGTAGGTAGCGTGGCCGAGCGGTCTAAGGCGCTGGTTTCAGGCACCAGTCTCTTCGGAGGCGTGGGTTCGAATCCCACCGCTGCCAACGTTTTCTGTCTCGAAAACAGGAGCACTGATTTCCCGCGAAGGAAAAAGCGCAGCGTCGGTTTCTTAAACTGTCGTAGCACAGTGGTGCGTGGTGTAACAACAGGATTCACCGGCGCAGTTTGGTCTCATGATTGCTGGCGTTCGTCTCCACGAGATGCGTCCCGAGCATGCCGTTCTACGAAGTGGAAACGTTAATTTTTGCAGTTGTCGTCAAGTAGCGGGTGGGCGCTCGCCGTGTTTGTTGGAGGAGTGCTTGTGTCGTTATCCGGTGTCGTCTAGTGGCTGGGATACCTGGCTCTCGCCCAGGAGGCCTGGGTTCGATTCCCGGTACCGGAAATGCACATTTTATTGCTCCTCTTATGCGACTTGTCCCGACTTAGCTCGACTGACGCTCCGCTGACGCTTGCAGAAAACTACGTAAAATATGATTCGCGGCCACAAGTGACGGCGAGAGAGATGCGACATCTGTCCACCTCTTATCCGGGCACATACCTGCGGTCAACAGACTTGGAGGACTGCAAGACATTGCCACGGGGGTTGAATGCAGCTAACCACTCTGCTCAGTGTCCATCAGCGCGGGCACGTTCGTTTGCCAGTATACATATAATGGAGACCGCGTCTGACACAGCTGTTGCGAGACACAGTCGGCCGAGCTTTGCTGTGCACAGCCACTTGCAGTCGCGAGAGTTGAATTCCGCGGTGGCTCCGTGGCCGTGATCGTCTAGTGGTCAGGACATTGCGTTGTGGCCGCAACAACCCAGGCTCGAATCCGGGTCACGGCACTTTTTAAAGTTCTGCCTTGCTGTCGCTGCAATGACGATAGTGACCCAGTGATTGAAATCACGGTGCCCTCCTGATTTTGTGCTCATGTTCCTCAGGCTGCAGGTGGCACTACCGATTCCTTATAAACACGCGATGCCGCCGCACCAGGGCGCTGGCAGCTGCCTGTGTAGTTAATCTCTATTCGAAAAGGGCAGTCGTTCGAGGTGCGATGTTCGAGCAACCAGTCGCAGCAGATCAGGAAGCTGTGTCGTGCACTGCATTCTACAAATGCCAGGAACACTGGTGTAGGTAGCGTGGCCGAGCGGTCTAAGGCGCTGGTTTAAGGCACCAGTCTCTTCGGAGGCGTGGGTTCGAATCCCACCGCTGCCAATTTTTACTTCTCGTTTTTGTGCCATTGCGGTGTGTTCTCGTGGGGTACAACGCAGCTCCTGTGACCGCCGCGTCGCGTAGGTAGCGTGGCCGAGCGGTCTAAGGCGCTGGTTTCAGGCACCAGTCTCTTCGGAGGCGTGGGTTCGAATCCCACCGCTGCCAACGTTTTCTGTCTCGAAAACAGGAGCACTGATTTCCCGCGAAGGAAAAAGCGCAGCGTCGGTTTCTTAAACTGTCGTAGCACAGTGGTGCGTGGTGTAACAACAGGATTCACCGGCGCAGTTTGGTCTCATGATTGCTGGCGTTCGTCTCCACGAGATGCGTCCCGAGCATGCCGTTCTACGAAGTGGAAACGTTAATTTTTGCAGTTGTCGTCAAGTAGCGGGTGGGCGCTCGCCGTGTTTGTTGGAGGAGTGCTTGTGTCGTTATCCGGTGTCGTCTAGTGGCTGGGATACCTGGCTCTCGCCCAGGAGGCCTGGGTTCGATTCCCGGTACCGGAAATGCACATTTTATTGCTCCTCTTATGCGACTTGTCCCGACTTAGCTCGACTGACGCTCCGCTGACGCTTGCAGAAAACTACGTAAAATATGATTCGCGGCCACAAGTGACGGCGAGAGAGATGCGACATCTGTCCACCTCTTATCCGGGCACATACCTGCGGTCAACAGACTTGGAGGACTGCAAGACATTGCCACGGGGGTTGAATGCAGCTAACCACTCTGCTCAGTGTCCATCAGCGCGGGCACGTTCGTTTGCCAGTATACATATAATGGAGACCGCGTCTGACACAGCTGTTGCGAGACACAGTCGGCCGAGCTTTGCTGTGCACAGCCACTTGCAGTCGCGAGAGTTGAATTCCGCGGTGGCTCCGTGGCCGTGATCGTCTAGTGGTCAGGACATTGCGTTGTGGCCGCAACAACCCAGGCTCGAATCCGGGTCACGGCACTTTTTAAAGTTCTGCCTTGCTGTCGCTGCAATGACGATAGTGACCCAGTGATTGAAATCACGGTGCCCTCCTGATTTTGTGCTCATGTTCCTCAGGCTGCAGGTGGCACTACCGATTCCTTATAAACACGCGATGCCGCCGCACCAGGGCGCTGGCAGCTGCCTGTGTAGTTAATCTCTATTCGAAAAGGGCAGTCGTTCGAGGTGCGATGTTCGAGCAACCAGTCGCAGCAGATCAGGAAGCTGTGTCGTGCACTGCATTCTACAAATGCCAGGAACACTGGTGTAGGTAGCGTGGCCGAGCGGTCTAAGGCGCTGGTTTAAGGCACCAGTCTCTTCGGAGGCGTGGGTTCGAATCCTACCGCTGCCAATTTTTACTTCTCGTTTTTGTGCCATTGCGGTGTGTTCTCGTGGGGTACAACGCAGCTCCTGTGACCGCCGCGTCGCGTAGGTAGCGTGGCCGAGCGGTCTAAGGCGCTGGTTTCAGGCACCAGTCTCTTCGGAGGCGTGGGTTCGAATCCCACCGCTGCCAACGTTTTCTGTCTCGAAAACAGGAGCACTGATTTCCCGCGAAGGAAAAAGCGCAGCGTCGGTTTCTTAAACTGTCGTAGCACAGTGGTGCGTGGTGTAACAACAGGATTCACCGGCGCAGTTTGGTCTCATGATTGCTGGCGTTCGTCTCCACGAGATGCGTCCCGAGCATGCCGTTCTACGAAGTGGAAACGTTAATTTTTGCAGTTGTCGTCAAGTAGCGGGTGGGCGCTCGCCGTGTTTGTTGGAGGAGTGCTTGTGTCGTTATCCGGTGTCGTCTAGTGGCTGGGATACCTGGCTCTCGCCCAGGAGGCCTGGGTTCGATTCCCGGTACCGGAAATGCACATTTTATTGCTCCTCTTATGCGACTTGTCCCGACTTAGCTCGACTGACGCTCCGCTGACGCTTGCAGAAAACTACGTAAAATATGATTCGCGGCCACAAGTGACGGCGAGAGAGATGCGACATCTGTCCACCTCTTATCCGGGCACATACCTGCGGTCAACAGACTTGGAGGACTGCAAGACATTGCCACGGGGGTTGAATGCAGCTAACCACTCTGCTCAGTGTCCATCAGCGCGGGCACGTTCGTTTGCCAGTATACATATAATGGAGACCGCGTCTGACACAGCTGTTGCGAGACACAGTCGGCCGAGCTTTGCTGTGCACAGCCACTTGCAGTCGCGAGAGTTGAATTCCGCGGTGGCTCCGTGGCCGTGATCGTCTAGTGGTCAGGACATTGCGTTGTGGCCGCAACAACCCAGGCTCGAATCCGGGTCACGGCACTTTTTAAAGTTCTGCCTTGCTGTCGCTGCAATGACGATAGTGACCCAGTGATTGAAATCACGGTGCCCTCCTGATTTTGTGCTCATGTTCCTCAGGCTGCAGGTGGCACTACCGATTCCTTATAAACACGCGATGCCGCCGCACCAGGGCGCTGGCAGCTGCCTGTGTAGTTAATCTCTATTCGAAAAGGGCAGTCGTTCGAGGTGCGATGTTCGAGCAACCAGTCGCAGCAGATCAGGAAGCTGTGTCGTGCACTGCATTCTACAAATGCCAGGAACACTGGTGTAGGTAGCGTGGCCGAGCGGTCTAAGGCGCTGGTTTAAGGCACCAGTCTCTTCGGAGGCGTGGGTTCGAATCCCACCGCTGCCAATTTTTACTTCTCGTTTTTGTGCCATTGCGGTGTGTTCTCGTGGGGTACAACGCAGCTCCTGTGACCGCCGCGTCGCGTAGGTAGCGTGGCCGAGCGGTCTAAGGCGCTGGTTTCAGGCACCAGTCTCTTCGGAGGCGTGGGTTCGAATCCCACCGCTGCCAACGTTTTCTGTCTCGAAAACAGGAGCACTGATTTCCCGCGAAGGAAAAAGCGCAGCGTCGGTTTCTTAAACTGTCGTAGCACAGTGGTGCGTGGTGTAACAACAGGATTCACCGGCGCAGTTTGGTCTCATGATTGCTGGCGTTCGTCTCCACGAGATGCGTCCCGAGCATGCCGTTCTACGAAGTGGAAACGTTAATTTTTGCAGTTGTCGTCAAGTAGCGGGTGGGCGCTCGCCGTGTTTGTTGGAGGAGTGCTTGTGTCGTTATCCGGTGTCGTCTAGTGGCTGGGATACCTGGCTCTCGCCCAGGAGGCCTGGGTTCGATTCCCGGTACCGGAAATGCACATTTTATTGCTCCTCTTATGCGACTTGTCCCGACTTAGCTCGACTGACGCTCCGCTGACGCTTGCAGAAAACTACGTAAAATATGATTCGCGGCCACAAGTGACGGCGAGAGAGATGCGACATCTGTCCACCTCTTATCCGGGCACATACCTGCGGTCAACAGACTTGGAGGACTGCAAGACATTGCCACGGGGGTTGAATGCAGCTAACCACTCTGCTCAGTGTCCATCAGCGCGGGCACGTTCGTTTGCCAGTATACATATAATGGAGACCGCGTCTGACACAGCTGTTGCGAGACACAGTCGGCCGAGCTTTGCTGTGCACAGCCACTTGCAGTCGCGAGAGTTGAATTCCGCGGTGGCTCCGTGGCCGTGATCGTCTAGTGGTCAGGACATTGCGTTGTGGCCGCAACAACCCAGGCTCGAATCCGGGTCACGGCACTTTTTAAAGTTCTGCCTTGCTGTCGCTGCAATGACGATAGTGACCCAGTGATTGAAATCACGGTGCCCTCCTGATTTTGTGCTCATGTTCCTCAGGCTGCAGGTGGCACTACCGATTCCTTATAAACACGCGATGCCGCCGCACCAGGGCGCTGGCAGCTGCCTGTGTAGTTAATCTCTATTCGAAAAGGGCAGTCGTTCGAGGTGCGATGTTCGAGCAACCAGTCGCAGCAGATCAGGAAGCTGTGTCGTGCACTGCATTCTACAAATGCCAGGAACACTGGTGTAGGTAGCGTGGCCGAGCGGTCTAAGGCGCTGGTTTAAGGCACCAGTCTCTTCGGAGGCGTGGGTTCGAATCCCACCGCTGCCAATTTTTACTTCTCGTTTTTGTGCCATTGCGGTGTGTTCTCGTGGGGTACAACGCAGCTCCTGTGACCGCCGCGTCGCGTAGGTAGCGTGGCCGAGCGGTCTAAGGCGCTGGTTTCAGGCACCAGTCTCTTCGGAGGCGTGGGTTCGAATCCCACCGCTGCCAACGTTTTCTGTCTCGAAAACAGGAGCACTGATTTCCCGCGAAGGAAAAAGCGCAGCGTCGGTTTCTTAAACTGTCGTAGCACAGTGGTGCGTGGTGTAACAACAGGATTCACCGGCGCAGTTTGGTCTCATGATTGCTGGCGTTCGTCTCCACGAGATGCGTCCCGAGCATGCCGTTCTACGAAGTGGAAACGTTAATTTTTGCAGTTGTCGTCAAGTAGCGGGTGGGCGCTCGCCGTGTTTGTTGGAGGAGTGCTTGTGTCGTTATCCGGTGTCGTCTAGTGGCTGGGATACCTGGCTCTCGCCCAGGAGGCCTGGGTTCGATTCCCGGTACCGGAAATGCACATTTTATTGCTCCTCTTATGCGACTTGTCCCGACTTAGCTCGACTGACGCTCCGCTGACGCTTGCAGAAAACTACGTAAAATATGATTCGCGGCCACAAGTGACGGCGAGAGAGATGCGACATCTGTCCACCTCTTATCCGGGCACATACCTGCGGTCAACAGACTTGGAGGACTGCAAGACATTGCCACGGGGGTTGAATGCAGCTAACCACTCTGCTCAGTGTCCATCAGCGCGGGCACGTTCGTTTGCCAGTATACATATAATGGAGACCGCGTCTGACACAGCTGTTGCGAGACACAGTCGGCCGAGCTTTGCTGTGCACAGCCACTTGCAGTCGCGAGAGTTGAATTCCGCGGTGGCTCCGTGGCCGTGATCGTCTAGTGGTCAGGACATTGCGTTGTGGCCGCAACAACCCAGGCTCGAATCCGGGTCACGGCACTTTTTAAAGTTCTGCCTTGCTGTCGCTGCAATGACGATAGTGACCCAGTGATTGAAATCACGGTGCCCTCCTGATTTTGTGCTCATGTTCCTCAGGCTGCAGGTGGCACTACCGATTCCTTATAAACACGCGATGCCGCCGCACCAGGGCGCTGGCAGCTGCCTGTGTAGTTAATCTCTATTCGAAAAGGGCAGTCGTTCGAGGTGCGATGTTCGAGCAACCAGTCGCAGCAGATCAGGAAGCTGTGTCGTGCACTGCATTCTACAAATGCCAGGAACACTGGTGTAGGTAGCGTGGCCGAGCGGTCTAAGGCGCTGGTTTAAGGCACCAGTCTCTTCGGAGGCGTGGGTTCGAATCCCACCGCTGCCAATTTTTACTTCTCGTTTTTGTGCCATTGCGGTGTGTTCTCGTGGGGTACAACGCAGCTCCTGTGACCGCCGCGTCGCGTAGGTAGCGTGGCCGAGCGGTCTAAGGCGCTGGTTTCAGGCACCAGTCTCTTCGGAGGCGTGGGTTCGAATCCCACCGCTGCCAACGTTTTCTGTCTCGAAAACAGGAGCACTGATTTCCCGCGAAGGAAAAAGCGCAGCGTCGGTTTCTTAAACTGTCGTAGCACAGTGGTGCGTGGTGTAACAACAGGATTCACAGGCGCAGTTTGGTCTCATGATTGCTGGCGTTCGTCTCCACGAGATGCGTCCCGAGCATGCCGTTCTACGAAGTGGAAACGTTAATTTTTGCAGTTGTCGTCAAGTAGCGGGTGGGCGCTCGCCGTGTTTGTTGGAGGAGTGCTTGTGTCGTTATCCGGTGTCGTCTAGTGGCTGGGATACCTGGCTCTCGCCCAGGAGGCCTGGGTTCGATTCCCGGTACCGGAAATGCACATTTTATTGCTCCTCTTATGCGACTTGTCCCGACTTAGCTCGACTGACGCTCCGCTGACGCTTGCAGAAAACTACGTAAAATATGATTCGCGGCCACAAGTGACGGCGAGAGAGATGCGACATCTGTCCACCTCTTATCCGGGCACATACCTGCGGTCAACAGACTTGGAGGACTGCAAGACATTGCCACGGGGGTTGAATGCAGCTAACCACTCTGCTCAGTGTCCATCAGCGCGGGCACGTTCGTTTGCCAGTATACATATAATGGAGACCGCGTCTGACACAGCTGTTGCGAGACACAGTCGGCCGAGCTTTGCTGTGCACAGCCACTTGCAGTCGCGAGAGTTGAATTCCGCGGTGGCTCCGTGGCCGTGATCGTCTAGTGGTCAGGACATTGCGTTGTGGCCGCAACAACCCAGGCTCGAATCCGGGTCACGGCACTTTTTAAAGTTCTGCCTTGCTGTCGCTGCAATGACGATAGTGACCCAGTGATTGAAATCACGGTGCCCTCCTGATTTTGTGCTCATGTTCCTCAGGCTGCAGGTGGCACTACCGATTCCTTATAAACACGCGATGCCGCCGCACCAGGGCGCTGGCAGCTGCCTGTGTAGTTAATCTCTATTCGAAAAGGGCAGTCGTTCGAGGTGCGATGTTCGAGCAACCAGTCGCAGCAGATCAGGAAGCTGTGTCGTGCACTGCATTCTACAAATGCCAGAAACACTGGTGTAGGTAGCGTGGCCGAGCGGTCTAAGGCGCTGGTTTAAGGCACCAGTCTCTTCGGAGGCGTGGGTTCGAATCCCACCGCTGCCAATTTTTACTTCTCGTTTTTGTGCCATTGCGGTGTGTTCTCGTGGGGTACAACGCAGCTCCTGTGACCGCCGCGTCGCGTAGGTAGCGTGGCCGAGCGGTCTAAGGCGCTGGTTTCAGGCACCAGTCTCTTCGGAGGCGTGGGTTCGAATCCCACCGCTGCCAACGTTTTCTGTCTCGAAAACAGGAGCACTGATTTCCCGCGAAGGAAAAAGCGCAGCGTCGGTTTCTTAAACTGTCGTAGCACAGTGGTGCGTGGTGTAACAACAGGATTCACCGGCGCAGTTTGGTCTCATGATTGCTGGCGTTCGTCTCCACGAGATGCGTCCCGAGCATGCCGTTCTACGAAGTGGAAACGTTAATTTTTGCAGTTGTCGTCAAGTAGCGGGTGGGCGCTCGCCGTGTTTGTTGGAGGAGTGCTTGTGTCGTTATCCGGTGTCGTCTAGTGGCTGGGATACCTGGCTCTCGCCCAGGAGGCCTGGGTTCGATTCCCGGTACCGGAAATGCACATTTTATTGCTCCTCTTATGCGACTTGTCCCGACTTAGCTCGACTGACGCTCCGCTGACGCTTGCAGAAAACTACGTAAAATATGATTCGCGGCCACAAGTGACGGCGAGAGAGATGCGACATCTGTCCACCTCTTATCCGGGCACATACCTGCGGTCAACAGACTTGGAGGACTGCAAGACATTGCCACGGGGGTTGAATGCAGCTAACCACTCTGCTCAGTGTCCATCAGCGCGGGCACGTTCGTTTGCCAGTATACATATAATGGAGACCGCGTCTGACACAGCTGTTGCGAGACACAGTCGGCCGAGCTTTGCTGTGCACAGCCACTTGCAGTCGCGAGAGTTGAATTCCGCGGTGGCTCCGTGGCCGTGATCGTCTAGTGGTCAGGACATTGCGTTGTGGCCGCAACAACCCAGGCTCGAATCCGGGTCACGGCACTTTTTAAAGTTCTGCCTTGCTGTCGCTGCAATGACGATAGTGACCCAGTGATTGAAATCACGGTGCCCTCCTGATTTTGTGCTCATGTTCCTCAGGCTGCAGGTGGCACTACCGATTCCTTATAAACACGCGATGCCGCCGCACCAGGGCGCTGGCAGCTGCCTGTGTAGTTAATCTCTATTCGAAAAGGGCAGTCGTTCGAGGTGCGATGTTCGAGCAACCAGTCGCAGCAGATCAGGAAGCTGTGTCGTGCACTGCATTCTACAAATGCCAGGAACACTGGTGTAGGTAGCGTGGCCGAGCGGTCTAAGGCGCTGGTTTAAGGCACCAGTCTCTTCGGAGGCGTGGGTTCGAATCCCACCGCTGCCAATTTTTACTTCTCGTTTTTGTGCCATTGCGGTGTGTTCTCGTGGGGTACAACGCAGCTCCTGTGACCGCCGCGTCGCGTAGGTAGCGTGGCCGAGCGGTCTAAGGCGCTGGTTTCAGGCACCAGTCTCTTCGGAGGCGTGGGTTCGAATCCCACCGCTGCCAACGTTTTCTGTCTCGAAAACAGGAGCACTGATTTCCCGCGAAGGAAAAAGCGCAGCGTCGGTTTCTTAAACTGTCGTAGCACAGTGGTGCGTGGTGTAACAACAGGATTCACCGGCGCAGTTTGGTCTCATGATTGCTGGCGTTCGTCTCCACGAGATGCGTCCCGAGCATGCCGTTCTACGAAGTGGAAACGTTAATTTTTGCAGTTGTCGTCAAGTAGCGGGTGGGCGCTCGCCGTGTTTGTTGGAGGAGTGCTTGTGTCGTTATCCGGTGTCGTCTAGTGGCTGGGATACCTGGCTCTCGCCCAGGAGGCCTGGGTTCGATTCCCGGTACCGGAAATGCACATTTTATTGCTCCTCTTATGCGACTTGTCCCGACTTAGCTCGACTGACGCTCCGCTGACGCTTGCAGAAAACTACGTAAAATATGATTCGCGGCCACAAGTGACGGCGAGAGAGATGCGACATCTGTCCACCTCTTATCCGGGCACATACCTGCGGTCAACAGACTTGGAGGACTGCAAGACATTGCCACGGGGGTTGAATGCAGCTAACCACTCTGCTCAGTGTCCATCAGCGCGGGCACGTTCGTTTGCCAGTATACATATAATGGAGACCGCGTCTGACACAGCTGTTGCGAGACACAGTCGGCCGAGCTTTGCTGTGCACAGCCACTTGCAGTCGCGAGAGTTGAATTCCGCGGTGGCTCCGTGGCCGTGATCGTCTAGTGGTCAGGACATTGCGTTGTGGCCGCAACAACCCAGGCTCGAATCCGGGTCACGGCACTTTTTAAAGTTCTGCCTTGCTGTCGCTGCAATGACGATAGTGACCCAGTGATTGAAATCACGGTGCCCTCCTGATTTTGTGCTCATGTTCCTCAGGCTGCAGGTGGCACTACCGATTCCTTATAAACACGCGATGCCGCCGCACCAGGGCGCTGGCAGCTGCCTGTGTAGTTAATCTCTATTCGAAAAGGGCAGTCGTTCGAGGTGCGATGTTCGAGCAACCAGTCGCAGCAGATCAGGAAGCTGTGTCGTGCACTGCATTCTACAAATGCCAGGAACACTGGTGTAGGTAGCGTGGCCGAGCGGTCTAAGGCGCTGGTTTAAGGCACCAGTCTCTTCGGAGGCGTGGGTTCGAATCCCACCGCTGCCAATTTTTACTTCTCGTTTTTGTGCCATTGCGGTGTGTTCTCGTGGGGTACAACGCAGCTCCTGTGACCGCCGCGTCGCGTAGGTAGCGTGGCCGAGCGGTCTAAGGCGCTGGTTTCAGGCACCAGTCTCTTCGGAGGCGTGGGTTCGAATCCCACCGCTGCCAACGTTTTCTGTCTCGAAAACAGGAGCACTGATTTCCCGCGAAGGAAAAAGCGCAGCGTCGGTTTCTTAAACTGTCGTAGCACAGTGGTGCGTGGTGTAACAACAGGATTCACCGGCGCAGTTTGGTCTCATGATTGCTGGCGTTCGTCTCCACGAGATGCGTCCCGAGCATGCCGTTCTACGAAGTGGAAACGTTAATTTTTGCAGTTGTCGTCAAGTAGCGGGTGGGCGCTCGCCGTGTTTGTTGGAGGAGTGCTTGTGTCGTTATCCGGTGTCGTCTAGTGGCTGGGATACCTGGCTCTCGCCCAGGAGGCCTGGGTTCGATTCCCGGTACCGGAAATGCACATTTTATTGCTCCTCTTATGCGACTTGTCCCGACTTAGCTCGACTGACGCTCCGCTGACGCTTGCAGAAAACTACGTAAAATATGATTCGCGGCCACAAGTGACGGCGAGAGAGATGCGACATCTGTCCACCTCTTATCCGGGCACATACCTGCGGTCAACAGACTTGGAGGACTGCAAGACATTGCCACGGGGGTTGAATGCAGCTAACCACTCTGCTCAGTGTCCATCAGCGCGGGCACGTTCGTTTGCCAGTATACATATAATGGAGACCGCGTCTGACACAGCTGTTGCGAGACACAGTCGGCCGAGCTTTGCTGTGCACAGCCACTTGCAGTCGCGAGAGTTGAATTCCGCGGTGGCTCCGTGGCCGTGATCGTCTAGTGGTCAGGACATTGCGTTGTGGCCGCAACAACCCAGGCTCGAATCCGGGTCACGGCACTTTTTAAAGTTCTGCCTTGCTGTCGCTGCAATGACGATAGTGACCCAGTGATTGAAATCACGGTGCCCTCCTGATTTTGTGCTCATGTTCCTCAGGCTGCAGGTGGCACTACCGATTCCTTATAAACACGCGATGCCGCCGCACCAGGGCGCTGGCAGCTGCCTGTGTAGTTAATCTCTATTCGAAAAGGGCAGTCGTTCGAGGTGCGATGTTCGAGCAACCAGTCGCAGCAGATCAGGAAGCTGTGTCGTGCACTGCATTCTACAAATGCCAGGAACACTGGTGTAGGTAGCGTGGCCGAGCGGTCTAAGGCGCTGGTTTAAGGCACCAGTCTCTTCGGAGGCGTGGGTTCGAATCCCACCGCTGCCAATTTTTACTTCTCGTTTTTGTGCCATTGCGGTGTGTTCTCGTGGGGTACAACGCAGCTCCTGTGACCGCCGCGTCGCGTAGGTAGCGTGGCCGAGCGGTCTAAGGCGCTGGTTTCAGGCACCAGTCTCTTCGGAGGCGTGGGTTCGAATCCCACCGCTGCCAACGTTTTCTGTCTCGAAAACAGGAGCACTGATTTCCCGCGAAGGAAAAAGCGCAGCGTCGGTTTCTTAAACTGTCGTAGCACAGTGGTGCGTGGTGTAACAACAGGATTCACCGGCGCAGTTTGGTCTCATGATTGCTGGCGTTCGTCTCCACGAGATGCGTCCCGAGCATGCCGTTCTACGAAGTGGAAACGTTAATTTTTGCAGTTGTCGTCAAGTAGCGGGTGGGCGCTCGCCGTGTTTGTTGGAGGAGTGCTTGTGTCGTTATCCGGTGTCGTCTAGTGGCTGGGATACCTGGCTCTCGCCCAGGAGGCCTGGGTTCGATTCCCGGTACCGGAAATGCACATTTTATTGCTCCTCTTATGCGACTTGTCCCGACTTAGCTCGACTGACGCTCCGCTGACGCTTGCAGAAAACTACGTAAAATATGATTCGCGGCCACAAGTGACGGCGAGAGAGATGCGACATCTGTCCACCTCTTATCCGGGCACATACCTGCGGTCAACAGACTTGGAGGACTGCAAGACATTGCCACGGGGGTTGAATGCAGCTAACCACTCTGCTCAGTGTCCATCAGCGCGGGCACGTTCGTTTGCCAGTATACATATAATGGAGACCGCGTCTGACACAGCTGTTGCGAGACACAGTCGGCCGAGCTTTGCTGTGCACAGCCACTTGCAGTCGCGAGAGTTGAATTCCGCGGTGGCTCCGTGGCCGTGATCGTCCAGTGGTCAGGACATTGCGTTGTGGCCGCAACAACCCAGGCTCGAATCCGGGTCACGGCACTTTTTAAAGTTCTGCCTTGCTGTCGCTGCAATGACGATAGTGACCCAGTGATTGAAATCACGGTGCCCTCCTGATTTTGTGCTCATGTTCCTCAGGCTGCAGGTGGCACTACCGATTCCTTATAAACACGCGATGCCGCCGCACCAGGGCGCTGGCAGCTGCCTGTGTAGTTAATCTCTATTCGAAAAGGGCAGTCGTTCGAGGTGCGATGTTCGAGCAACCAGTCGCAGCAGATCAGGAAGCTGTGTCGTGCACTGCATTCTACAAATGCCAGGAACACTGGTGTAGGTAGCGTGGCCGAGCGGTCTAAGGCGCTGGTTTAAGGCACCAGTCTCTTCGGAGGCGTGGGTTCGAATCCCACCGCTGCCAATTTTTACTTCTCGTTTTTGTGCCATTGCGGTGTGTTCTCGTGGGGTACAACGCAGCTCCTGTGACCGCCGCGTCGCGTAGGTAGCGTGGCCGAGCGGTCTAAGGCGCTGGTTTCAGGCACCAGTCTCTTCGGAGGCGTGGGTTCGAATCCCACCGCTGCCAACGTTTTCTGTCTCGAAAACAGGAGCACTGATTTCCCGCGAAGGAAAAAGCGCAGCGTCGGTTTCTTAAACTGTCGTAGCACAGTGGTGCGTGGTGTAACAACAGGATTCACCGGCGCAGTTTGGTCTCATGATTGCTGGCGTTCGTCTCCACGAGATGCGTCCCGAGCATGCCGTTCTACGAAGTGGAAACGTTAATTTTTGCAGTTGTCGTCAAGTAGCGGGTGGGCGCTCGCCGTGTTTGTTGGAGGAGTGCTTGTGTCGTTATCCGGTGTCGTCTAGTGGCTGGGATACCTGGCTCTCGCCCAGGAGGCCTGGGTTCGATTCCCGGTACCGGAAATGCACATTTTATTGCTCCTCTTATGCGACTTGTCCCGACTTAGCTCGACTGACGCTCCGCTGACGCTTGCAGAAAACTACGTAAAATATGATTCGCGGCCACAAGTGACGGCGAGAGAGATGCGACATCTGTCCACCTCTTATCCGGGCACATACCTGCGGTCAACAGACTTGGAGGACTGCAAGACATTGCCACGGGGGTTGAATGCAGCTAACCACTCTGCTCAGTGTCCATCAGCGCGGGCACGTTCGTTTGCCAGTATACATATAATGGAGACCGCGTCTGACACAGCTGTTGCGAGACACAGTCGGCCGAGCTTTGCTGTGCACAGCCACTTGCAGTCGCGAGAGTTGAATTCCGCGGTGGCTCCGTGGCCGTGATCGTCTAGTGGTCAGGACATTGCGTTGTGGCCGCAACAACCCAGGCTCGAATCCGGGTCACGGCACTTTTTAAAGTTCTGCCTTGCTGTCGCTGCAATGACGATAGTGACCCAGTGATTGAAATCACGGTGCCCTCCTGATTTTGTGCTCATGTTCCTCAGGCTGCAGGTGGCACTACCGATTCCTTATAAACACGCGATGCCGCCGCACCAGGGCGCTGGCAGCTGCCTGTGTAGTTAATCTCTATTCGAAAAGGGCAGTCGTTCGAGGTGCGATGTTCGAGCAACCAGTCGCAGCAGATCAGGAAGCTGTGTCGTGCACTGCATTCTACAAATGCCAGGAACACTGGTGTAGGTAGCGTGGCCGAGCGGTCTAAGGCGCTGGTTTAAGGCACCAGTCTCTTCGGAGGCGTGGGTTCGAATCCCACCGCTGCCAATTTTTACTTCTCGTTTTTGTGCCATTGCGGTGTGTTCTCGTGGGGTACAACGCAGCTCCTGTGACCGCCGCGTCGCGTAGGTAGCGTGGCCGAGCGGTCTAAGGCGCTGGTTTCAGGCACCAGTCTCTTCGGAGGCGTGGGTTCGAATCCCACCGCTGCCAACGTTTTCTGTCTCGAAAACAGGAGCACTGATTTCCCGCGAAGGAAAAAGCGCAGCGTCGGTTTCTTAAACTGTCGTAGCACAGTGGTGCGTGGTGTAACAACAGGATTCACCGGCGCAGTTTGGTCTCATGATTGCTGGCGTTCGTCTCCACGAGATGCGTCCCGAGCATGCCGTTCTACGAAGTGGAAACGTTAATTTTTGCAGTTGTCGTCAAGTAGCGGGTGGGCGCTCGCCGTGTTTGTTGGAGGAGTGCTTGTGTCGTTATCCGGTGTCGTCTAGTGGCTGGGATACCTGGCTCTCGCCCAGGAGGCCTGGGTTCGATTCCCGGTACCGGAAATGCACATTTTATTGCTCCTCTTATGCGACTTGTCCCGACTTAGCTCGACTGACGCTCCGCTGACGCTTGCAGAAAACTACGTAAAATATGATTCGCGGCCACAAGTGACGGCGAGAGAGATGCGACATCTGTCCACCTCTTATCCGGGCACATACCTGCGGTCAACAGACTTGGAGGACTGCAAGACATTGCCACGGGGGTTGAATGCAGCTAACCACTCTGCTCAGTGTCCATCAGCGCGGGCACGTTCGTTTGCCAGTATACATATAATGGAGACCGCGTCTGACACAGCTGTTGCGAGACACAGTCGGCCGAGCTTTGCTGTGCACAGCCACTTGCAGTCGCGAGAGTTGAATTCCGCGGTGGCTCCGTGGCCGTGATCGTCTAGTGGTCAGGACATTGCGTTGTGGCCGCAACAACCCAGGCTCGAATCCGGGTCACGGCACTTTTTAAAGTTCTGCCTTGCTGTCGCTGCAATGACGATAGTGACCCAGTGATTGAAATCACGGTGCCCTCCTGATTTTGTGCTCATGTTCCTCAGGCTGCAGGTGGCACTACCGATTCCTTATAAACACGCGATGCCGCCGCACCAGGGCGCTGGCAGCTGCCTGTGTAGTTAATCTCTATTCGAAAAGGGCAGTCGTTCGAGGTGCGATGTTCGAGCAACCAGTCGCAGCAGATCAGGAAGCTGTGTCGTGCACTGCATTCTACAAATGCCAGGAACACTGGTGTAGGTAGCGTGGCCGAGCGGTCTAAGGCGCTGGTTTAAGGCACCAGTCTCTTCGGAGGCGTGGGTTCGAATCCCACCGCTGCCAATTTTTACTTCTCGTTTTTGTGCCATTGCGGTGTGTTCTCGTGGGGTACAACGCAGCTCCTGTGACCGCCGCGTCGCGTAGGTAGCGTGGCCGAGCGGTCTAAGGCGCTGGTTTCAGGCACCAGTCTCTTCGGAGGCGTGGGTTCGAATCCCACCGCTGCCAACGTTTTCTGTCTCGAAAACAGGAGCACTGATTTCCCGCGAAGGAAAAAGCGCAGCGTCGGTTTCTTAAACTGTCGTAGCACAGTGGTGCGTGGTGTAACAACAGGATTCACCGGCGCAGTTTGGTCTCATGATTGCTGGCGTTCGTCTCCACGAGATGCGTCCCGAGCATGCCGTTCTACGAAGTGGAAACGTTAATTTTTGCAGTTGTCGTCAAGTAGCGGGTGGGCGCTCGCCGTGTTTGTTGGAGGAGTGCTTGTGTCGTTATCCGGTGTCGTCTAGTGGCTGGGATACCTGGCTCTCGCCCAGGAGGCCTGGGTTCGATTCCCGGTACCGGAAATGCACATTTTATTGCTCCTCTTATGCGACTTGTCCCGACTTAGCTCGACTGACGCTCCGCTGACGCTTGCAGAAAACTACGTAAAATATGATTCGCGGCCACAAGTGACGGCGAGAGAGATGCGACATCTGTCCACCTCTTATCCGGGCACATACCTGCGGTCAACAGACTTGGAGGACTGCAAGACATTGCCACGGGGGTTGAATGCAGCTAACCACTCTGCTCAGTGTCCATCAGCGCGGGCACGTTCGTTTGCCAGTATACATATAATGGAGACCGCGTCTGACACAGCTGTTGCGAGACACAGTCGGCCGAGCTTTGCTGTGCACAGCCACTTGCAGTCGCGAGAGTTGAATTCCGCGGTGGCTCCGTGGCCGTGATCGTCTAGTGGTCAGGACATTGCGTTGTGGCCGCAACAACCCAGGCTCGAATCCGGGTCACGGCACTTTTTAAAGTTCTGCCTTGCTGTCGCTGCAATGACGATAGTGACCCAGTGATTGAAATCACGGTGCCCTCCTGATTTTGTGCTCATGTTCCTCAGGCTGCAGGTGGCACTACCGATTCCTTATAAACACGCGATGCCGCCGCACCAGGGCGCTGGCAGCTGCCTGTGTAGTTAATCTCTATTCGAAAAGGGCAGTCGTTCGAGGTGCGATGTTCGAGCAACCAGTCGCAGCAGATCAGGAAGCTGTGTCGTGCACTGCATTCTACAAATGCCAGGAACACTGGTGTAGGTAGCGTGGCCGAGCGGTCTAAGGCGCTGGTTTAAGGCACCAGTCTCTTCGGAGGCGTGGGTTCGAATCCCACCGCTGCCAATTTTTACTTCTCGTTTTTGTGCCATTGCGGTGTGTTCTCGTGGGGTACAACGCAGCTCCTGTGACCGCCGCGTCGCGTAGGTAGCGTGGCCGAGCGGTCTAAGGCGCTGGTTTCAGGCACCAGTCTCTTCGGAGGCGTGGGTTCGAATCCCACCGCTGCCAACGTTTTCTGTCTCGAAAACAGGAGCACTGATTTCCCGCGAAGGAAAAAGCGCAGCGTCGGTTTCTTAAACTGTCGTAGCACAGTGGTGCGTGGTGTAACAACAGGATTCACCGGCGCAGTTTGGTCTCATGATTGCTGGCGTTCGTCTCCACGAGATGCGTCCCGAGCATGCCGTTCTACGAAGTGGAAACGTTAATTTTTGCAGTTGTCGTCAAGTAGCGGGTGGGCGCTCGCCGTGTTTGTTGGAGGAGTGCTTGTGTCGTTATCCGGTGTCGTCTAGTGGCTGGGATACCTGGCTCTCGCCCAGGAGGCCTGGGTTCGATTCCCGGTACCGGAAATGCACATTTTATTGCTCCTCTTATGCGACTTGTCCCGACTTAGCTCGACTGACGCTCCGCTGACGCTTGCAGAAAACTACGTAAAATATGATTCGCGGCCACAAGTGACGGCGAGAGAGATGCGACATCTGTCCACCTCTTATCCGGGCACATACCTGCGGTCAACAGACTTGGAGGACTGCAAGACATTGCCACGGGGGTTGAATGCAGCTAACCACTCTGCTCAGTGTCCATCAGCGCGGGCACGTTCGTTTGCCAGTATACATATAATGGAGACCGCGTCTGACACAGCTGTTGCGAGACACAGTCGGCCGAGCTTTGCTGTGCACAGCCACTTGCAGTCGCGAGAGTTGAATTCCGCGGTGGCTCCGTGGCCGTGATCGTCCAGTGGTCAGGACATTGCGTTGTGGCCGCAACAACCCAGGCTCGAATCCGGGTCACGGCACTTTTTAAAGTTCTGCCTTGCTGTCGCTGCAATGACGATAGTGACCCAGTGATTGAAATCACGGTGCCCTCCTGATTTTGTGCTCATGTTCCTCAGGCTGCAGGTGGCACTACCGATTCCTTATAAACACGCGATGCCGCCGCACCAGGGCGCTGGCAGCTGCCTGTGTAGTTAATCTCTATTCGAAAAGGGCAGTCGTTCGAGGTGCGATGTTCGAGCAACCAGTCGCAGCAGATCAGGAAGCTGTGTCGTGCACTGCATTCTACAAATGCCAGGAACACTGGTGTAGGTAGCGTGGCCGAGCGGTCTAAGGCGCTGGTTTAAGGCACCAGTCTCTTCGGAGGCGTGGGTTCGAATCCCACCGCTGCCAATTTTTACTTCTCGTTTTTGTGCCATTGCGGTGTGTTCTCGTGGGGTACAACGCAGCTCCTGTGACCGCCGCGTCGCGTAGGTAGCGTGGCCGAGCGGTCTAAGGCGCTGGTTTCAGGCACCAGTCTCTTCGGAGGCGTGGGTTCGAATCCCACCGCTGCCAACGTTTTCTGTCTCGAAAACAGGAGCACTGATTTCCCGCGAAGGAAAAAGCGCAGCGTCGGTTTCTTAAACTGTCGTAGCACAGTGGTGCGTGGTGTAACAACAGGATTCACCGGCGCAGTTTGGTCTCATGATTGCTGGCGTTCGTCTCCACGAGATGCGTCCCGAGCATGCCGTTCTACGAAGTGGAAACGTTAATTTTTGCAGTTGTCGTCAAGTAGCGGGTGGGCGCTCGCCGTGTTTGTTGGAGGAGTGCTTGTGTCGTTATCCGGTGTCGTCTAGTGGCTGGGATACCTGGCTCTCGCCCAGGAGGCCTGGGTTCGATTCCCGGTACCGGAAATGCACATTTTATTGCTCCTCTTATGCGACTTGTCCCGACTTAGCTCGACTGACGCTCCGCTGACGCTTGCAGAAAACTACGTAAAATATGATTCGCGGCCACAAGTGACGGCGAGAGAGATGCGACATCTGTCCACCTCTTATCCGGGCACATACCTGCGGTCAACAGACTTGGAGGACTGCAAGACATTGCCACGGGGGTTGAATGCAGCTAACCACTCTGCTCAGTGTCCATCAGCGCGGGCACGTTCGTTTGCCAGTATACATATAATGGAGACCGCGTCTGACACAGCTGTTGCGAGACACAGTCGGCCGAGCTTTGCTGTGCACAGCCACTTGCAGTCGCGAGAGTTGAATTCCGCGGTGGCTCCGTGGCCGTGATCGTCTAGTGGTCAGGACATTGCGTTGTGGCCGCAACAACCCAGGCTCGAATCCGGGTCACGGCACTTTTTAAAAGTTCTGCCTTGCTGTCGCTGCAATGACGATAGTGACCCAGTGATTGAAATCACGGTGCCCTCCTGATTTTGTGCTCATGTTCCTCAGGCTGCAGGTGGCACTACCGATTCCTTATAAACACGCGATGCCGCCGCACCAGGGCGCTGGCAGCTGCCTGTGTAGTTAATCTCTATTCGAAAAGGGCAGTCGTTCGAGGTGCGATGTTCGAGCAACCAGTCGCAGCAGATCAGGAAGCTGTGTCGTGCACTGCATTCTACAAATGCCAGGAACACTGGTGTAGGTAGCGTGGCCGAGCGGTCTAAGGCGCTGGTTTAAGGCACCAGTCTCTTCGGAGGCGTGGGCCCGAACACATCGCGCGCTCGCTCCGGCGTGTCGGGCGGTGTTTACGTGTGCTTCGCAGTCGGCGGCGGTTCATCGCGGTGCCTGTTTCTTCGCTGCTGTAGTCAGCTGAACTGTAAGTTAACATGGATTCTGAAGACCGAGATAATAATATCCAGTGCGAATTTGATAGAAACGTCACCCGACCGTCTGCTTTCGAAATTCATTCGTGAATGAAAAATGACTTGAAAATTCCTGAAAGTGATGTGTTAGGATTGCAATTAGACGCGTTCTTGAACTCTTTGTTTGTTAAATTAAAATGTCCGGAATTGTGCGATGCTCTCGTAAGTGAAAACGGTGGTGTACGAAAATTCAAGCACTCTGATGGGACAATTAGTAATGTTACTGTGTCGAATGCTGGATTTGGTATCCGTAACGTTAGAGTATTCAATCTTCCGTTTGAAACCAGGAATGAGACTATAGCTCGTAGCCTTATGCCTTATGGCACAGTTTTGTCAATTACGAAAGAAAAGTGGTCTTCCGCTTATATCTATCAAGTTGAGAACGGTATTCGTAGTGTCAAAATGATTGTGAGGAAGCACGTTCCCTCGTTTTTGGTTATGGCCGGCCACCGGGCTTTTATTTCGTATAGTGGTCAGCCGCAAACGTGTTCCTATTGCAATGCCACCGACCATTTTCGGCAAAATTGTAGCGTGGCCGAGCGGTCTAAGGCGCTGGTTTAAGGCACCAGTCTCTTCGGAGGCGTGGGTTCGAATCCCACCGCTGCCAATTTTTACTTCTCGTTTTTGTGCCATTGCGGTGTGTTCTCGTGGGGTACAACGCAGCTCCTGTGACCGCCGCGTCGCGTAGGTAGCGTGGCCGAGCGGTCTAAGGCGCTGGTTTCAGGCACCAGTCTCTTCGGAGGCGTGGGTTCGAATCCCACCGCTGCCAACGTTTTCTGTCTCGAAAACAGGAGCACTGATTTCCCGCGAAGGAAAAAGCGCAGCGTCGGTTTCTTAAACTGTCGTAGCACAGTGGTGCGTGGTGTAACAACAGGATTCACCGGCGCAGTTTGGTCTCATGATTGCTGGCGTTCGTCTCCACGAGATGCGTCCCGAGCATGCCGTTCTACGAAGTGGAAACGTTAATTTTTGCAGTTGTCGTCAAGTAGCGGGTGGGCGCTCGCCGTGTTTGTTGGAGGAGTGCTTGTGTCGTTATCCGGTGTCGTCTAGTGGCTGGGATACCTGGCTCTCGCCCAGGAGGCCTGGGTTCGATTCCCGGTACCGGAAATGCACATTTTATTGCTCCTCTTATGCGACTTGTCCCGACTTAGCTCGACTGACGCTCCGCTGACGCTTGCAGAAAACTACGTAAAATATGATTCGCGGCCACAAGTGACGGCGAGAGAGATGCGACATCTGTCCACCTCTTATCCGGGCACATACCTGCGGTCAACAGACTTGGAGGACTGCAAGACATTGCCACGGGGGTTGAATGCAGCTAACCACTCTGCTCAGTGTCCATCAGCGCGGGCACGTTCGTTTGCCAGTATACATATAATGGAGACCGCGTCTGACACAGCTGTTGCGAGACACAGTCGGCCGAGCTTTGCTGTGCACAGCCACTTGCAGTCGCGAGAGTTGAATTCCGCGGTGGCTCCGTGGCCGTGATCGTCTAGTGGTCAGGACATTGCGTTGTGGCCGCAACAACCCAGGCTCGAATCCGGGTCACGGCACTTTTTAAAGTTCTGCCTTGCTGTCGCTGCAATGACGATAGTGACCCAGTGATTGAAATCACGGTGCCCTCCTGATTTTGTGCTCATGTTCCTCAGGCTGCAGGTGGCACTACCGATTCCTTATAAACACGCGATGCCGCCGCACCAGGGCGCTGGCAGCTGCCTGTGTAGTTAATCTCTATGCGAAAAGGGCAGTCGTTCGAGGTGCGATGTTCGAGCAACCAGTCGCAGCAGATCAGGAAGCTGTGTCGTGCACTGCATTCTACAAATGCCAGGAACACTGGTGTAGGTAGCGTGGCCGAGCGGTCTAAGGCGCTGGTTTAAGGCACCAGTCTCTTCGGAGGCGTGGGCCCGAACACATCGCGCGCTCGCTCCGGCGTGTCGGGCGGTGTTTACGTGTGCTTCGCAGTCGGCGGCGGTTCATCGCGGTGCCTGTTTCTTCGCTGCTGTAGTCAGCTGAACTGTAAGTTAACATGGATTCTGAAGACCGAGATAATAATATCCAGTGCGAATTTGATAGAAACGTCACCCGACCGTCTGCTTTCGAAATTCATTCGTGAATGAAAAATGACTTGAAAATTCCTGAAAGTGATGTGTTAGGATTGCAATTAGACGCGTTCTTGAACTCTTTGTTTGTTAAATTAAAATGTCCGGAATTGTGCGATGCTCTCGTAAGTGAAAACGGTGGTGTACGAAAATTCAAGCACTCTGATGGGACAATTAGTAATGTTACTGTGTCGAATGCTGGATTTGGTATCCGTAACGTTAGAGTATTCAATCTTCCGTTTGAAACCAGGAATGAGACTATAGCTCGTAGCCTTATGCCTTATGGCACAGTTTTGTCAATTACGAAAGAAAAGTGGTCTTCCGCTTATATCTATCAAGTTGAGAACGGTATTCGTAGTGTCAAAATGATTGTGAGGAAGCACGTTCCCTCGTTTTTGGTTATGGCCGGCCACCGGGCTTTTATTTCGTATAGTGGTCAGCCGCAAACGTGTTCCTATTGCAATGCCACCGACCATTTTCGGCAAAATTGTAGCGTGGCCGAGCGGTCTAAGGCGCTGGTTTAAGGCACCAGTCTCTTCGGAGGCGTGGGTTCGAATCCCACCGCTGCCAATTTTTACTTCTCGTTTTTGTGCCATTGCGGTGTGTTCTCGTGGGGTACAACGCAGCTCCTGTGACCGCCGCGTCGCGTAGGTAGCGTGGCCGAGCGGTCTAAGGCGCTGGTTTCAGGCACCAGTCTCTTCGGAGGCGTGGGTTCGAATCCCACCGCTGCCAACGTTTTCTGTCTCGAAAACAGGAGCACTGATTTCCCGCGAAGGAAAAAGCGCAGCGTCGGTTTCTTAAACTGTCGTAGCACAGTGGTGCGTGGTGTAACAACAGGATTCACCGGCGCAGTTTGGTCTCATGATTGCTGGCGTTCGTCTCCACGAGATGCGTCCCGAGCATGCCGTTCTACGAAGTGGAAACGTTAATTTTTGCAGTTGTCGTCAAGTAGCGGGTGGGCGCTCGCCGTGTTTGTTGGAGGAGTGCTTGTGTCGTTATCCGGTGTCGTCTAGTGGCTGGGATACCTGGCTCTCGCCCAGGAGGCCTGGGTTCGATTCCCGGTACCGGAAATGCACATTTTATTGCTCCTCTTATGCGACTTGTCCCGACTTAGCTCGACTGACGCTCCGCTGACGCTTGCAGAAAACTACGTAAAATATGATTCGCGGCCACAAGTGACGGCGAGAGAGATGCGACATCTGTCCACCTCTTATCCGGGCACATACCTGCGGTCAACAGACTTGGAGGACTGCAAGACATTGCCACGGGGGTTGAATGCAGCTAACCACTCTGCTCAGTGTCCATCAGCGCGGGCACGTTCGTTTGCCAGTATACATATAATGGAGACCGCGTCTGACACAGCTGTTGCGAGACACAGTCGGCCGAGCTTTGCTGTGCACAGCCACTTGCAGTCGCGAGAGTTGAATTCCGCGGTGGCTCCGTGGCCGTGATCGTCTAGTGGTCAGGACATTGCGTTGTGGCCGCAACAACCCAGGCTCGAATCCGGGTCACGGCACTTTTTAAAGTTCTGCCTTGCTGTCGCTGCAATGACGATAGTGACCCAGTGATTGAAATCACGGTGCCCTCCTGATTTTGTGCTCATGTTCCTCAGGCTGCAGGTGGCACTACCGATTCCTTATAAACACGCGATGCCGCCGCACCAGGGCGCTGGCAGCTGCCTGTGTAGTTAATCTCTATGCGAAAAGGGCAGTCGTTCGAGGTGCGATGTTCGAGCAACCAGTCGCAGCAGATCAGGAAGCTGTGTCGTGCACTGCATTCTACAAATGCCAGGAACACTGGTGTAGGTAGCGTGGCCGAGCGGTCTAAGGCGCTGGTTTAAGGCACCAGTCTCTTCGGAGGCGTGGGCCCGAACACATCGCGCGCTCGCTCCGGCGTGTCGGGCGGTGTTTACGTGTGCTTCGCAGTCGGCGGCGGTTCATCGCGGTGCCTGTTTCTTCGCTGCTGTAGTCAGCTGAACTGTAAGTTAACATGGATTCTGAAGACCGAGATAATAATATCCAGTGCGAATTTGATAGAAACGTCACCCGACCGTCTGCTTTCGAAATTCATTCGTGAATGAAAAATGACTTGAAAATTCCTGAAAGTGATGTGTTAGGATTGCAATTAGACGCGTTCTTGAACTCTTTGTTTGTTAAATTAAAATGTCCGGAATTGTGCGATGCTCTCGTAAGTGAAAACGGTGGTGTACGAAAATTCAAGCACTCTGATGGGACAATTAGTAATGTTACTGTGTCGAATGCTGGATTTGGTATCCGTAACGTTAGAGTATTCAATCTTCCGTTTGAAACCAGGAATGAGACTATAGCTCGTAGCCTTATGCCTTATGGCACAGTTTTGTCAATTACGAAAGAAAAGTGGTCTTCCGCTTATATCTATCAAGTTGAGAACGGTATTCGTAGTGTCAAAATGATTGTGAGGAAGCACGTTCCCTCGTTTTTGGTTATGGCCGGCCACCGGGCTTTTATTTCGTATAGTGGTCAGCCGCAAACGTGTTCCTATTGCAATGCCACCGACCATTTTCGGCAAAATTGTAGCGTGGCCGAGCGGTCTAAGGCGCTGGTTTAAGGCACCAGTCTCTTCGGAGGCGTGGGTTCGAATCCCACCGCTGCCAATTTTTACTTCTCGTTTTTGTGCCATTGCGGTGTGTTCTCGTGGGGTACAACGCAGCTCCTGTGACCGCCGCGTCGCGTAGGTAGCGTGGCCGAGCGGTCTAAGGCGCTGGTTTCAGGCACCAGTCTCTTCGGAGGCGTGGGTTCGAATCCCACCGCTGCCAACGTTTTCTGTCTCGAAAACAGGAGCACTGATTTCCCGCGAAGGAAAAAGCGCAGCGTCGGTTTCTTAAACTGTCGTAGCACAGTGGTGCGTGGTGTAACAACAGGATTCACCGGCGCAGTTTGGTCTCATGATTGCTGGCGTTCGTCTCCACGAGATGCGTCCCGAGCATGCCGTTCTACGAAGTGGAAACGTTAATTTTTGCAGTTGTCGTCAAGTAGCGGGTGGGCGCTCGCCGTGTTTGTTGGAGGAGTGCTTGTGTCGTTATCCGGTGTCGTCTAGTGGCTGGGATACCTGGCTCTCGCCCAGGAGGCCTGGGTTCGATTCCCGGTACCGGAAATGCACATTTTATTGCTCCTCTTATGCGACTTGTCCCGACTTAGCTCGACTGACGCTCCGCTGACGCTTGCAGAAAACTACGTAAAATATGATTCGCGGCCACAAGTGACGGCGAGAGAGATGCGACATCTGTCCACCTCTTATCCGGGCACATACCTGCGGTCAACAGACTTGGAGGACTGCAAGACATTGCCACGGGGGTTGAATGCAGCTAACCACTCTGCTCAGTGTCCATCAGCGCGGGCACGTTCGTTTGCCAGTATACATATAATGGAGACCGCGTCTGACACAGCTGTTGCGAGACACAGTCGGCCGAGCTTTGCTGTGCACAGCCACTTGCAGTCGCGAGAGTTGAATTCCGCGGTGGCTCCGTGGCCGTGATCGTCTAGTGGTCAGGACATTGCGTTGTGGCCGCAACAACCCAGGCTCGAATCCGGGTCACGGCACTTTTTAAAGTTCTGCCTTGCTGTCGCTGCAATGACGATAGTGACCCAGTGATTGAAATCACGGTGCCCTCCTGATTTTGTGCTCATGTTCCTCAGGCTGCAGGTGGCACTACCGATTCCTTATAAACACGCGATGCCGCCGCACCAGGGCGCTGGCAGCTGCCTGTGTAGTTAATCTCTATGCGAAAAGGGCAGTCGTTCGAGGTGCGATGTTCGAGCAACCAGTCGCAGCAGATCAGGAAGCTGTGTCGTGCACTGCATTCTACAAATGCCAGGAACACTGGTGTAGGTAGCGTGGCCGAGCGGTCTAAGGCGCTGGTTTAAGGCACCAGTCTCTTCGGAGGCGTGGGTTCGAATCCCACCGCTGCCAATTTTTACTTCTCGTTTTTGTGCCATTGCGGTGTGTTCTCGTGGGGTACAACGCAGCTCCTGTGACCGCCGCGTCGCGTAGGTAGCGTGGCCGAGCGGTCTAAGGCGCTGGTTTCAGGCACCAGTCTCTTCGGAGGCGTGGGTTCGAATCCCACCGCTGCCAACGTTTTCTGTCTCGAAAACAGGAGCACTGATTTCCCGCGAAGGAAAAAGCGCAGCGTCGGTTTCTTAAACTGTCGTAGCACAGTGGTGCGTGGTGTAACAACAGGATTCACCGGCGCAGTTTGGTCTCATGATTGCTGGCGTTCGTCTCCACGAGATGCGTCCCGAGCATGCCGTTCTACGAAGTGGAAACGTTAATTTTTGCAGTTGTCGTCAAGTAGCGGGTGGGCGCTCGCCGTGTTTGTTGGAGGAGTGCTTGTGTCGTTATCCGGTGTCGTCTAGTGGCTGGGATACCTGGCTCTCGCCCAGGAGGCCTGGGTTCGATTCCCGGTACCGGAAATGCACATTTTATTGCTCCTCTTATGCGACTTGTCCCGACTTAGCTCGACTGACGCTCCGCTGACGCTTGCAGAAAACTACGTAAAATATGATTCGCGGCCACAAGTGACGGCGAGAGAGATGCGACATCTGTCCACCTCTTATCCGGGCACATACCTGCGGTCAACAGACTTGGAGGACTGCAAGACATTGCCACGGGGGTTGAATGCAGCTAACCACTCTGCTCAGTGTCCATCAGCGCGGGCACGTTCGTTTGCCAGTATACATATAATGGAGACCGCGTCTGACACAGCTGTTGCGAGACACAGTCGGCCGAGCTTTGCTGTGCACAGCCACTTGCAGTCGCGAGAGTTGAATTCCGCGGTGGCTCCGTGGCCGTGATCGTCTAGTGGTCAGGACATTGCGTTGTGGCCGCAACAACCCAGGCTCGAATCCGGGTCACGGCACTTTTTAAAGTTCTGCCTTGCTGTCGCTGCAATGACGATAGTGACCCAGTGATTGAAATCACGGTGCCCTCCTGATTTTGTGCTCATGTTCCTCAGGCTGCAGGTGGCACTACCGATTCCTTATAAACACGCGATGCCGCCGCACCAGGGCGCTGGCAGCTGCCTGTGTAGTTAATCTCTATTCGAAAAGGGCAGTCGTTCGAGGTGCGATGTTCGAGCAACCAGTCGCAGCAGATCAGGAAGCTGTGTCGTGCACTGCATTCTACAAATGCCAGGAACACTGGTGTAGGTAGCGTGGCCGAGCGGTCTAAGGCGCTGGTTTAAGGCACCAGTCTCTTCGGAGGCGTGGGTTCGAATCCCACCGCTGCCAATTTTTACTTCTCGTTTTTGTGCCATTGCGGTGTGTTCTCGTGGGGTACAACGCAGCTCCTGTGACCGCCGCGTCGCGTAGGTAGCGTGGCCGAGCGGTCTAAGGCGCTGGTTTCAGGCACCAGTCTCTTCGGAGGCGTGGGTTCGAATCCCACCGCTGCCAACGTTTTCTGTCTCGAAAACAGGAGCACTGATTTCCCGCGAAGGAAAAAGCGCAGCGTCGGTTTCTTAAACTGTCGTAGCACAGTGGTGCGTGGTGTAACAACAGGATTCACCGGCGCAGTTTGGTCTCATGATTGCTGGCGTTCGTCTCCACGAGATGCGTCCCGAGCATGCCGTTCTACGAAGTGGAAACGTTAATTTTTGCAGTTGTCGTCAAGTAGCGGGTGGGCGCTCGCCGTGTTTGTTGGAGGAGTGCTTGTGTCGTTATCCGGTGTCGTCTAGTGGCTGGGATACCTGGCTCTCGCCCAGGAGGCCTGGGTTCGATTCCCGGTACCGGAAATGCACATTTTATTGCTCCTCTTATGCGACTTGTCCCGACTTAGCTCGACTGACGCTCCGCTGACGCTTGCAGAAAACTACGTAAAATATGATTCGCGGCCACAAGTGACGGCGAGAGAGATGCGACATCTGTCCACCTCTTATCCGGGCACATACCTGCGGTCAACAGACTTGGAGGACTGCAAGACATTGCCACGGGGGTTGAATGCAGCTAACCACTCTGCTCAGTGTCCATCAGCGCGGGCACGTTCGTTTGCCAGTATACATATAATGGAGACCGCGTCTGACACAGCTGTTGCGAGACACAGTCGGCCGAGCTTTGCTGTGCACAGCCACTTGCAGTCGCGAGAGTTGAATTCCGCGGTGGCTCCGTGGCCGTGATCGTCTAGTGGTCAGGACATTGCGTTGTGGCCGCAACAACCCAGGCTCGAATCCGGGTCACGGCACTTTTTAAAGTTCTGCCTTGCTGTCGCTGCAATGACGATAGTGACCCAGTGATTGAAATCACGGTGCCCTCCTGATTTTGTGCTCATGTTCCTCAGGCTGCAGGTGGCACTACCGATTCCTTATAAACACGCGATGCCGCCGCACCAGGGCGCTGGCAGCTGCCTGTGTAGTTAATCTCTATTCGAAAAGGGCAGTCGTTCGAGGTGCGATGTTCGAGCAACCAGTCGCAGCAGATCAGGAAGCTGTGTCGTGCACTGCATTCTACAAATGCCAGGAACACTGGTGTAGGTAGCGTGGCCGAGCGGTCTAAGGCGCTGGTTTAAGGCACCAGTCTCTTCGGAGGCGTGGGTTCGAATCCCACCGCTGCCAATTTTTACTTCTCGTTTTTGTGCCATTGCGGTGTGTTCTCGTGGGGTACAACGCAGCTCCTGTGACCGCCGCGTCGCGTAGGTAGCGTGGCCGAGCGGTCTAAGGCGCTGGTTTCAGGCACCAGTCTCTTCGGAGGCGTGGGTTCGAATCCCACCGCTGCCAACGTTTTCTGTCTCGAAAACAGGAGCACTGATTTCCCGCGAAGGAAAAAGCGCAGCGTCGGTTTCTTAAACTGTCGTAGCACAGTGGTGCGTGGTGTAACAACAGGATTCACCGGCGCAGTTTGGTCTCATGATTGCTGGCGTTCGTCTCCACGAGATGCGTCCCGAGCATGCCGTTCTACGAAGTGGAAACGTTAATTTTTGCAGTTGTCGTCAAGTAGCGGGTGGGCGCTCGCCGTGTTTGTTGGAGGAGTGCTTGTGTCGTTATCCGGTGTCGTCTAGTGGCTGGGATACCTGGCTCTCGCCCAGGAGGCCTGGGTTCGATTCCCGGTACCGGAAATGCACATTTTATTGCTCCTCTTATGCGACTTGTCCCGACTTAGCTCGACTGACGCTCCGCTGACGCTTGCAGAAAACTACGTAAAATATGATTCGCGGCCACAAGTGACGGCGAGAGAGATGCGACATCTGTCCACCTCTTATCCGGGCACATACCTGCGGTCAACAGACTTGGAGGACTGCAAGACATTGCCACGGGGGTTGAATGCAGCTAACCACTCTGCTCAGTGTCCATCAGCGCGGGCACGTTCGTTTGCCAGTATACATATAATGGAGACCGCGTCTGACACAGCTGTTGCGAGACACAGTCGGCCGAGCTTTGCTGTGCACAGCCACTTGCAGTCGCGAGAGTTGAATTCCGCGGTGGCTCCGTGGCCGTGATCGTCTAGTGGTCAGGACATTGCGTTGTGGCCGCAACAACCCAGGCTCGAATCCGGGTCACGGCACTTTTTAAAGTTCTGCCTTGCTGTCGCTGCAATGACGATAGTGACCCAGTGATTGAAATCACGGTGCCCTCCTGATTTTGTGCTCATGTTCCTCAGGCTGCAGGTGGCACTACCGATTCCTTATAAACACGCGATGCCGCCGCACCAGGGCGCTGGCAGCTGCCTGTGTAGTTAATCTCTATTCGAAAAGGGCAGTCGTTCGAGGTGCGATGTTCGAGCAACCAGTCGCAGCAGATCAGGAAGCTGTGTCGTGCACTGCATTCTACAAATGCCAGGAACACTGGTGTAGGTAGCGTGGCCGAGCGGTCTAAGGCGCTGGTTTAAGGCACCAGTCTCTTCGGAGGCGTGGGTTCGAATCCCACCGCTGCCAATTTTTACTTCTCGTTTTTGTGCCATTGCGGTGTGTTCTCGTGGGGTACAACGCAGCTCCTGTGACCGCCGCGTCGCGTAGGTAGCGTGGCCGAGCGGTCTAAGGCGCTGGTTTCAGGCACCAGTCTCTTCGGAGGCGTGGGTTCGAATCCCACCGCTGCCAACGTTTTCTGTCTCGAAAACAGGAGCACTGATTTCCCGCGAAGGAAAAAGCGCAGCGTCGGTTTCTTAAACTGTCGTAGCACAGTGGTGCGTGGTGTAACAACAGGATTCACCGGCGCAGTTTGGTCTCATGATTGCTGGCGTTCGTCTCCACGAGATGCGTCCCGAGCATGCCGTTCTACGAAGTGGAAACGTTAATTTTTGCAGTTGTCGTCAAGTAGCGGGTGGGCGCTCGCCGTGTTTGTTGGAGGAGTGCTTGTGTCGTTATCCGGTGTCGTCTAGTGGCTGGGATACCTGGCTCTCGCCCAGGAGGCCTGGGTTCGATTCCCGGTACCGGAAATGCACATTTTATTGCTCCTCTTATGCGACTTGTCCCGACTTAGCTCGACTGACGCTCCGCTGACGCTTGCAGAAAACTACGTAAAATATGATTCGCGGCCACAAGTGACGGCGAGAGAGATGCGACATCTGTCCACCTCTTATCCGGGCACATACCTGCGGTCAACAGACTTGGAGGACTGCAAGACATTGCCACGGGGGTTGAATGCAGCTAACCACTCTGCTCAGTGTCCATCAGCGCGGGCACGTTCGTTTGCCAGTATACATATAATGGAGACCGCGTCTGACACAGCTGTTGCGAGACACAGTCGGCCGAGCTTTGCTGTGCACAGCCACTTGCAGTCGCGAGAGTTGAATTCCGCGGTGGCTCCGTGGCCGTGATCGTCTAGTGGTCAGGACATTGCGTTGTGGCCGCAACAACCCAGGCTCGAATCCGGGTCACGGCACTTTTTAAAGTTCTGCCTTGCTGTCGCTGCAATGACGATAGTGACCCAGTGATTGAAATCACGGTGCCCTCCTGATTTTGTGCTCATGTTCCTCAGGCTGCAGGTGGCACTACCGATTCCTTATAAACACGCGATGCCGCCGCACCAGGGCGCTGGCAGCTGCCTGTGTAGTTAATCTCTATTCGAAAAGGGCAGTCGTTCGAGGTGCGATGTTCGAGCAACCAGTCGCAGCAGATCAGGAAGCTGTGTCGTGCACTGCATTCTACAAATGCCAGGAACACTGGTGTAGGTAGCGTGGCCGAGCGGTCTAAGGCGCTGGTTTAAGGCACCAGTCTCTTCGGAGGCGTGGGTTCGAATCCCACCGCTGCCAATTTTTACTTCTCGTTTTTGTGCCATTGCGGTGTGTTCTCGTGGGGTACAACGCAGCTCCTGTGACCGCCGCGTCGCGTAGGTAGCGTGGCCGAGCGGTCTAAGGCGCTGGTTTCAGGCACCAGTCTCTTCGGAGGCGTGGGTTCGAATCCCACCGCTGCCAACGTTTTCTGTCTCGAAAACAGGAGCACTGATTTCCCGCGAAGGAAAAAGCGCAGCGTCGGTTTCTTAAACTGTCGTAGCACAGTGGTGCGTGGTGTAACAACAGGATTCACCGGCGCAGTTTGGTCTCATGATTGCTGGCGTTCGTCTCCACGAGATGCGTC
>NW_025728866.1:0-42280 GCF_021461385.2 Schistocerca piceifrons
ACGCGCTCTTAAATTATTGTTTTTTCGCCCTCTTACTCGCTGCATACCAGCCCTTAGTGTGTCTCGACTTGTCTCGACTTTGCTCGGCTGACGCGAGAGCTGACGCTCTCAATCGGCCTATATCAAAACGACAAGCACGAGAAACGACTGAGAGAGGTAAGGAGAGGCGAGGCGATGGACACACAGCACGCCCCCCTTCATTTCACGGTGGCGTCTCCCTGACCGAATCGGGCTGTAGCTCCGAAAAGAAAGGAGAAACAAAAATAGGAAGTAAAAGTGCCAATAGCGCCCTGTGTTCCCATGCGCTCACCCGCCCAAGTACTGACAAGGGCCAAAGTTGTTACGCATCGGCAATCGGACATTTTCTTTCATTTTCTCTTTATCGGTTGAGAACCAGTGTATTCAAGATATTATGGCCATTGCCGAGTGAATGCTGTAGCGCTCCCCGACGAGTCGGGTTCGGATCCTCTATCAACTTCCACGCAGGGTGATGATCTTTTGGTCACCACACTCGCCAGCTGAAATCGGCGCCGCCTTTTCGTAGTAGGAAAAGAGTGGTGGCCCGTGGGGGGATCGAACCCACGACCTTCGCGTTATTAGCACGACGCTCTAACCAACTGAGCTAACGGGCCTCGGCAGATGCAGTTGCTCAGCCCTACGCTGGAAACAGGTGGCATGAAGCCGCACACCATTTCTATGGTCGTCGTGTGTCTGCTTCCTAGTCTATATTCTGCTGACGGTCACGAAACAGTAGCTATATTGCGAGCAGGACGGGAAACGGCCGCTCGGACAGCTCAAACTTGTCACGATTCGTGTGGAAAAAATTCCGTTCCGGTACCGGGAATCGAACCCGGGCCTCCTGGGTGAAAGCCAGGTATCCTAGCCACTAGACCACACCGGATGTGGCCGTTTCGTTCGACCGTTCGTACGGTCGCTTGTCGCATTTCGTGTCGAGTGCCGCGTCGGCGCCCCCCTCTCTTTGCGAGCATCTGTGCACATACTGACTGGCAAGGCGCGCACCTCAAACGTCGCAGAGCAATGCTTTTGGCTTCATGCTCTGCTGGGAGAAGAGGAAAAGGGAAGCTGTAAGTAGCAATAACAGGAAGTAAACATTTTCCCGCTGAAGCGTTGAAACGCTGTGGATAACAAACAAGAAATACGTTGGCGCCCTAGCAACAGCACCACCGTGTCACAGAAAATTAAATGCCCCGGGTGAGGATCGAACTCACGACCTTAAGATTATGAGACTTACGCGCTGCCTACTGCGCTACCGAGGCACGGGTGCACCGCTTGTCCTGGAAACTGGGTAAACACCTTACCCAATATTAGACGTAGAGACACTGTACTTCCTGGATAACGTGTTCTGTTGCTACACGTGCACTGCCGGCCCAGTTGATTGCGGTGCTGCTGCAGCTGTTGCAACGATAGGCAGCACTCCTTGTCGTTGAAGTTCAGTGCCTCGGAGGCACCCGGACCCAGCAACTTGTGAGGCCAGGCCGACGCTAGTCTGTAGAACATGATGCGAGCGTCCTAGTGGGGACCCGCGAGTGCTGCGTTCTCGGTCCTTCTCAAGGGAAATCCAGCTACACATTCTTGTGGATCGTGCATCTCAAGCGCTCAAGCCACGCGGCAGCATTATCGCGGGAAAAGCAAAATGATGCATCGGCCGGGAATCGAACCCGGGCCGCCCGCGTGGCAGGCGAGCATTCTACCACTGAACCACCGATGCTCGGGCCAGCGGTAACTTGACGCTGCTTGCCGAGCAGATGTCTCAAGGGAAAGTGGGACTGCCGTCAAGCGCCGTAGCATTCTGTGGAAAAGATGCTGCAGACGCTGAATCCTGCACTGCACTGCTCTGCTTAAAAATGCCGCCAGAACGCGGTCCTCTGCGTACTCTTGCGTTGCCGGCGCCCAACTCTTGCCAAAGGATGCGAAATGTGCGCGGATACGCTGTCCGAATGCGTCTGGATGTGCTCCCCTAGCCTGCCTCGAAATGCGCCTGCCAGGTACGATCACCTTCGGCCGCTGCCGACTGGCGGGAAGCCGACACAGCGCGGACGCGCGGCGCTCGCTTGTGCGGTGGTGGTGTAATGGTCAGCATAGTTGCGTTCCAAGCAGTTGATCCGGGTTCGATTCCCGGCCACCGCAGCAGGCTTTTAATTTCGCGTATGAGTACTTTTGCCACGCGCTCTTAAATTATTGTTTTTTCGCCCTCTTACTCGCTGCATACCAGCCCTTAGTGTGTCTCGACTTGTCTCGACTTTGCTCGGCTGACGCGAGAGCTGACGCTCTCAAATCGGCCTATATCAAAACGACAAGCACGAGAAACGACTGAGAGAGGTAAGGAGAGGCGAGGCGATGGACACACAGCACGCCCCCTTCATTTCACGGTGGCGTCTCCCTGACCGAATCGGGCTGTAGCTCCGAAAAGAAAGGAGAAACAAAAATAGGAAGTAAAAGTGCCAATAGCGCCCTGTGTTCCCATGCGCTCACCCGCCCAAGTACTGACAAGGGCCAAAGTTGTTACGCATCGGCAATCGGACATTTTCTTTCATTTTCTCTTTATCGGTTGAGAACCAGTGTATTCAAGATATTATGGCCATTGCCGAGTGAATGCTGTAGCGCTCCCCGACGAGTCGGGTTCGGATCCTCTATCAACTTCCACGCAGGGTGATGATCTTTTGGTCACCACACTCGCCAGCTGAAATCGGCGCCGCCTTTTCGTAGTAGGAAAAGAGTGGTGGCCCGTGGGGGGATCGAACCCACGACCTTCGCGTTATTAGCACGACGCTCTAACCAACTGAGCTAACGGGCCTCGGCAGATGCAGTTGCTCAGCCCTACGCTGGAAACAGGTGGCATGAAGCCGCACACCATTTCTATGGTCGTCGTGTGTCTGCTTCCCTAGTCTATATTCTGCTGACGGTCACGAAACAGTAGCTATATTGCGAGCAGGACGGGAAACGGCCGCTCGGACAGCTCAAACTTGTCACGATTCGTGTGGAAAAAATTCCGTTCCGGTACCGGGAATCGAACCCGGGCCTCCTGGGTGAAAGCCAGGTATCCTAGCCACTAGACCACACCGGATGTGGCCGTTTCGTTCGACCGTTCGTACGGTCGCTTGTCGCATTTCGTGTCGAGTGCCGCGTCGGCGCCCCCCTCTCTTTGCGAGCATCTGTGCACATACTGACTGGCAAGGCGCGCACCTCAAACGTCGCAGAGCAATGCTTTTGGCTTCATGCTCTGCTGGGAGAAGAGGAAAAGGGAAGCTGTAAGTAGCAATAACAGGAAGTAAACATTTTCCCGCTGAAGCGTTGAAACGCTGTGGATAACAAACAAGAAATACGTTGGCGCCCTAGCAACAGCACCACCGTGTCACAGAAAATTAAATGCCCCGGGTGAGGATCGAACTCACGACCTTAAGATTATGAGACTTACGCGCTGCCTACTGCGCTACCGAGGCACGGGTGCACCGCTTGTCCTGGAAACTGGGTAAACACCTTACCCAATATTAGACGTAGAGACACTGTACTTCCTGGATAACGTGTTCTGTTGCTACACGTGCACTGCCGGCCCAGTTGATTGCGGTGCTGCTGCAGCTGTTGCAACGATAGGCAGCACTCCTTGTCGTTGAAGTTCAGTGCCTCGGAGGCACCCGGACCCAGCAACTTGTGAGGCCAGGCCGACGCTAGTCTGTAGAACATGATGCGAGCGTCCTAGTGGGGACCCGCGAGTGCTGCGTTCTCGGTCCTTCTCAAGGGAAATCCAGCTACACATTCTTGTGGATCGTGCATCTCAAGCGCTCAAGCCACGCGGCAGCATTATCGCGGGAAAAGCAAAATGATGCATCGGCCGGGAATCGAACCCGGGCCGCCCGCGTGGCAGGCGAGCATTCTACCACTGAACCACCGATGCTCGGGCCAGCGGTAACTTGACGCTGCTTGCCGAGCAGATGTCTCAAGGGAAAGTGGGACTGCCGTCAAGCGCCGTAGCATTCTGTGGAAAAGATGCTGCAGACGCTGAATCCTGCACTGCACTGCTCTGCTTAAAAATGCCGCCAGAACGCGGTCCTCTGCGTACTCTTGCGTTGCCGGCGCCCAACTCTTGCCAAAGGATGCGAAATGTGCGCGGATACGCTGTCCGAATGCGTCTGGATGTGCTCCCCTAGCCTGCCTCGAAATGCGCCTGCCAGGTACGATCACCTTCGGCCGCTGCCGACTGGCGGGAAGCCGACACAGCGCGGACGCGCGGCGCTCGCTTGTGCGGTGGTGGTGTAATGGTCAGCATAGTTGCGTTCCAAGCAGTTGATCCGGGTTCGATTCCCGGCCACCGCAGCAGGCTTTTAATTTCGCGTATGAGTACTTTTGCCACGCGCTCTTAAATTATTGTTTTTTCGCCCTCTTACTCGCTGCATACCAGCCCTTAGTGTGTCTCGACTTGTCTCGACTTTGCTCGGCTGACGCGAGAGCTGACGCTCTCAAATCGGCCTATATCAAAACGACAAGCACGAGAAACGACTGAGAGAGGTAAGGAGAGGCGAGGCGATGGACACACAGCACGCCCCCTTCATTTCACGGTGGCGTCTCCCTGACCGAATCGGGCTGTAGCTCCGAAAAGAAAGGAGAAACAAAAATAGGAAGTAAAAGTGCCAATAGCGCCCTGTGTTCCCATGCGCTCACCCGCCCAAGTACTGACAAGGGCCAAAGTTGTTACGCATCGGCAATCGGACATTTTCTTTCATTTTCTCTTTATCGGTTGAGAACCAGTGTATTCAAGATATTATGGCCATTGCCGAGTGAATGCTGTAGCGCTCCCCGACGAGTCGGGTTCGGATCCTCTATCAACTTCCACGCAGGGTGATGATCTTTTGGTCACCACACTCGCCAGCTGAAATCGGCGCCGCCTTTTCGTAGTAGGAAAAGAGTGGTGGCCCGTGGGGGGATCGAACCCACGACCTTCGCGTTATTAGCACGACGCTCTAACCAACTGAGCTAACGGGCCTCGGCAGATGCAGTTGCTCAGCCCTACGCTGGAAACAGGTGGCATGAAGCCGCACACCATTTCTATGGTCGTCGTGTGTCTGCTTCCCTAGTCTATATTCTGCTGACGGTCACGAAACAGTAGCTATATTGCGAGCAGGACGGGAAACGGCCGCTCGGACAGCTCAAACTTGTCACGATTCGTGTGGAAAAAATTCCGTTCCGGTACCGGGAATCGAACCCGGGCCTCCTGGGTGAAAGCCAGGTATCCTAGCCACTAGACCACACCGGATGTGGCCGTTTCGTTCGACCGTTCGTACGGTCGCTTGTCGCATTTCGTGTCGAGTGCCGCGTCGGCGCCCCCCTCTCTTTGCGAGCATCTGTGCACATACTGACTGGCAAGGCGCGCACCTCAAACGTCGCAGAGCAATGCTTTTGGCTTCATGCTCTGCTGGGAGAAGAGGAAAAGGGAAGCTGTAAGTAGCAATAACAGGAAGTAAACATTTTCCCGCTGAAGCGTTGAAACGCTGTGGATAACAAACAAGAAATACGTTGGCGCCCTAGCAACAGCACCACCGTGTCACAGAAAATTAAATGCCCCGGGTGAGGATCGAACTCACGACCTTAAGATTATGAGACTTACGCGCTGCCTACTGCGCTACCGAGGCACGGGTGCACCGCTTGTCCTGGAAACTGGGTAAACACCTTACCCAATATTAGACGTAGAGACACTGTACTTCCTGGATAACGTGTTCTGTTGCTACACGTGCACTGCCGGCCCAGTTGATTGCGGTGCTGCTGCAGCTGTTGCAACGATAGGCAGCACTCCTTGTCGTTGAAGTTCAGTGCCTCGGAGGCACCCGGACCCAGCAACTTGTGAGGCCAGGCCGACGCTAGTCTGTAGAACATGATGCGAGCGTCCTAGTGGGGACCCGCGAGTGCTGCGTTCTCGGTCCTTCTCAAGGGAAATCCAGCTACACATTCTTGTGGATCGTGCATCTCAAGCGCTCAAGCCACGCGGCAGCATTATCGCGGGAAAAGCAAAATGATGCATCGGCCGGGAATCGAACCCGGGCCGCCCGCGTGGCAGGCGAGCATTCTACCACTGAACCACCGATGCTCGGGCCAGCGGTAACTTGACGCTGCTTGCCGAGCAGATGTCTCAAGGGAAAGTGGGACTGCCGTCAAGCGCCGTAGCATTCTGTGGAAAAGATGCTGCAGACGCTGAATCCTGCACTGCACTGCTCTGCTTAAAAATGCCGCCAGAACGCGGTACTCTGCGTACTCTTGCGTTGCCGGCGCCCAACTCTTGCCAAAGGATGCGAAATGTGCGCGGATACGCTGTCCGAATGCGTCTGGATGTGCTCCCCTAGCCTGCCTCGAAATGCGCCTGCCAGGTACGATCACCTTCGGCCGCTGCCGACTGGCGGGAAGCCGACACAGCGCGGACGCGCGGCGCTCGCTTGTGCGGTGGTGGTGTAATGGTCAGCATAGTTGCGTTCCAAGCAGTTGATCCGGGTTCGATTCCCGGCCACCGCAGCAGGCTTTTAATTTCGCGTATGAGTTCTTTTGCCACGCGCTCTTAAATTATTGTTTTTTCGCCCTCTTACTCGCTGCATACCAGCCCTTAGTGTGTCTCGACTTGTCTCGACTTTGCTCGGCTGACGCGAGAGCTGACGCTCTCAAATCGGCCTATATCAAAACGACAAGCACGAGAAACGACTGAGAGAGGTAAGGAGAGGCGAGGCGATGGACACACAGCACGCCCCCTTCATTTCACGGTGGCGTCTCCCTGACCGAATCGGGCTGTAGCTCCGAAAAGAAAGGAGAAACAAAAATAGGAAGTAAAAGTGCCAATAGCGCCCTGTGTTCCCATGCGCTCACCCGCCCAAGTACTGACAAGGGCCAAAGTTGTTACGCATCGGCAATCGGACATTTTCTTTCATTTTCTCTTTATCGGTTGAGAACCAGTGTATTCAAGATATTATGGCCATTGCCGAGTGAATGCTGTAGCGCTCCCCGACGAGTCGGGTTCGGATCCTCTATCAACTTCCACGCAGGGTGATGATCTTTTGGTCACCACACTCGCCAGCTGAAATCGGCGCCGCCTTTTCGTAGTAGGAAAAGAGTGGTGGCCCGTGGGGGGATCGAACCCACGACCTTCGCGTTATTAGCACGACGCTCTAACCAACTGAGCTAACGGGCCTCGGCAGATGCAGTTGCTCAGCCCTACGCTGGAAACAGGTGGCATGAAGCCGCACACCATTTCTATGGTCGTCGTGTGTCTGCTTCCCTAGTCTATATTCTGCTGACGGTCACGAAACAGTAGCTATATTGCGAGCAGGACGGGAAACGGCCGCTCGGACAGCTCAAACTTGTCACGATTCGTGTGGAAAAAATTCCGTTCCGGTACCGGGAATCGAACCCGGGCCTCCTGGGTGAAAGCCAGGTATCCTAGCCACTAGACCACACCGGATGTGGCCGTTTCGTTCGACCGTTCGTACGGTCGCTTGTCGCATTTCGTGTCGAGTGCCGCGTCGGCGCCCCCCTCTCTTTGCGAGCATCTGTGCACATACTGACTGGCAAGGCGCGCACCTCAAACGTCGCAGAGCAATGCTTTTGGCTTCATGCTCTGCTGGGAGAAGAGGAAAAGGGAAGCTGTAAGTAGCAATAACAGGAAGTAAACATTTTCCCGCTGAAGCGTTGAAACGCTGTGGATAACAAACAAGAAATACGTTGGCGCCCTAGCAACAGCACCACCGTGTCACAGAAAATTAAATGCCCCGGGTGAGGATCGAACTCACGACCTTAAGATTATGAGACTTACGCGCTGCCTACTGCGCTACCGAGGCACGGGTGCACCGCTTCTCCTGGAAACTGGGTAAACACCTTACCCAATATTAGACGTAGAGACACTGTACTTCCTGGATAACGTGTTCTGTTGCTACACGTGCACTGCCGGCCCAGTTGATTGCGGTGCTGCTGCAGCTGTTGCAACGATAGGCAGCACTCCTTGTCGTTGAAGTTCAGTGCCTCGGAGGCACCCGGACCCAGCAACTTGTGAGGCCAGGCCGACGCTAGTCTGTAGAACATGATGCGAGCGTCCTAGTGGGGACCCGCGAGTGCTGCGTTCTCGGTCCTTCTCAAGGGAAATCCAGCTACACATTCTTGTGGATCGTGCATCTCAAGCGCTCAAGCCACGCGGCAGCATTATCGCGGGAAAAGCAAAATGATGCATCGGCCGGGAATCGAACCCGGGCCGCCCGCGTGGCAGGCGAGCATTCTACCACTGAACCACCGATGCTCGGGCCAGCGGTAACTTGACGCTGCTTGCCGAGCAGATGTCTCAAGGGAAAGTGGGACTGCCGTCAAGCGCCGTAGCATTCTGTGGAAAAGATGCTGCAGACGCTGAATCCTGCACTGCACTGCTCTGCTTAAAAATGCCGCCAGAACGCGGTCCTCTGCGTACTCTTGCGTTGCCGGCGCCCAACTCTTGCCAAAGGATGCGAAATGTGCGCGGATACGCTGTCCGAATGCGTCTGGATGTGCTCCCCTAGCCTGCCTCGAAATGCGCCTGCCAGGTACGATCACCTTCGGCCGCTGCCGACTGGCGGGAAGCCGACACAGCGCGGACGCGCGGCGCTCGCTTGTGCGGTGGTGGTGTAATGGTCAGCATAGTTGCGTTCCAAGCAGTTGATCCGGGTTCGATTCCCGGCCACCGCAGCAGGCTTTTAATTTCGCGTATGAGTACTTTTGCCACGCGCTCTTAAATTATTGTTTTTTCGCCCTCTTACTCGCTGCATACCAGCCCTTAGTGTGTCTCGACTTGTCTCGACTTTGCTCGGCTGACGCGAGAGCTGACGCTCTCAAATCGGCCTATATCAAAACGACAAGCACGAGAAACGACTGAGAGAGGTAAGGAGAGGCGAGGCGATGGACACACAGCACGCCCCCTTCATTTCACGGTGGCGTCTCCCTGACCGAATCGGGCTGTAGCTCCGAAAAGAAAGGAGAAACAAAAATAGGAAGTAAAAGTGCCAATAGCGCCCTGTGTTCCCATGCGCTCACCCGCCCAAGTACTGACAAGGGCCAAAGTTGTTACGCATCGGCAATCGGACATTTTCTTTCATTTTCTCTTTATCGGTTGAGAACCAGTGTATTCAAGATATTATGGCCATTGCCGAGTGAATGCTGTAGCGCTCCCCGACGAGTCGGGTTCGGATCCTCTATCAACTTCCACGCAGGGTGATGATCTTTTGGTCACCACACTCGCCAGCTGAAATCGGCGCCGCCTTTTCGTAGTAGGAAAAGAGTGGTGGCCCGTGGGGGGATCGAACCCACGACCTTCGCGTTATTAGCACGACGCTCTAACCAACTGAGCTAACGGGCCTCGGCAGATGCAGTTGCTCAGCCCTACGCTGGAAACAGGTGGCATGAAGCCGCACACCATTTCTATGGTCGTCGTGTGTCTGCTTCCCTAGTCTATATTCTGCTGACGGTCACGAAACAGTAGCTATATTGCGAGCAGGACGGGAAACGGCCGCTCGGACAGCTCAAACTTGTCACGATTCGTGTGGAAAAAATTCCGTTCCGGTACCGGGAATCGAACCCGGGCCTCCTGGGTGAAAGCCAGGTATCCTAGCCACTAGACCACACCGGATGTGGCCGTTTCGTTCGACCGTTCGTACGGTCGCTTGTCGCATTTCGTGTCGAGTGCCGCGTCGGCGCCCCCCTCTCTTTGCGAGCATCTGTGCACATACTGACTGGCAAGGCGCGCACCTCAAACGTCGCAGAGCAATGCTTTTGGCTTCATGCTCTGCTGGGAGAAGAGGAAAAGGGAAGCTGTAAGTAGCAATAACAGGAAGTAAACATTTTCCCGCTGAAGCGTTGAAACGCTGTGGATAACAAACAAGAAATACGTTGGCGCCCTAGCAACAGCACCACCGTGTCACAGAAAATTAAATGCCCCGGGTGAGGATCGAACTCACGACCTTAAGATTATGAGACTTACGCGCTGCCTACTGCGCTACCGAGGCACGGGTGCACCGCTTGTCCTGGAAACTGGGTAAACACCTTACCCAATATTAGACGTAGAGACACTGTACTTCCTGGATAACGTGTTCTGTTGCTACACGTGCACTGCCGGCCCAGTTGATTGCGGTGCTGCTGCAGCTGTTGCAACGATAGGCAGCACTCCTTGTCGTTGAAGTTCAGTGCCTCGGAGGCACCCGGACCCAGCAACTTGTGAGGCCAGGCCGACGCTAGTCTGTAGAACATGATGCGAGCGTCCTAGTGGGGACCCGCGAGTGCTGCGTTCTCGGTCCTTCTCAAGGGAAATCCAGCTACACATTCTTGTGGATCGTGCATCTCAAGCGCTCAAGCCACGCGGCAGCATTATCGCGGGAAAAGCAAAATGATGCATCGGCCGGGAATCGAACCCGGGCCGCCCGCGTGGCAGGCGAGCATTCTACCACTGAACCACCGATGCTCGGGCCAGCGGTAACTTGACGCTGCTTGCCGAGCAGATGTCTCAAGGGAAAGTGGGACTGCCGTCAAGCGCCGTAGCATTCTGTGGAAAAGATGCTGCAGACGCTGAATCCTGCACTGCACTGCTCTGCTTAAAAATGCCGCCAGAACGCGGTCCTCTGCGTACTCTTGCGTTGCCGGCGCCCAACTCTTGCCAAAGGATGCGAAATGTGCGCGGATACGCTGTCCGAATGCGTCTGGATGTGCTCCCCTAGCCTGCCTCGAAATGCGCCTGCCAGGTACGATCACCTTCGGCCGCTGCCGACTGGCGGGAAGCCGACACAGCGCGGACGCGCGGCGCTCGCTTGTGCGGTGGTGGTGTAATGGTCAGCATAGTTGCGTTCCAAGCAGTTGATCCGGGTTCGATTCCCGGCCACCGCAGCAGGCTTTTAATTTCGCGTATGAGTACTTTTGCCACGCGCTCTTAAATTATTGTTTTTTCGCCCTCTTACTCGCTGCATACCAGCCCTTAGTGTGTCTCGACTTGTCTCGACTTTGCTCGGCTGACGCGAGAGCTGACGCTCTCAAATCGGCCTATATCAAAACGACAAGCACGAGAAACGACTGAGAGAGGTAAGGAGAGGCGAGGCGATGGACACACAGCACGCCCCCTTCATTTCACGGTGGCGTCTCCCTGACCGAATCGGGCTGTAGCTCCGAAAAGAAAGGAGAAACAAAAATAGGAAGTAAAAGTGCCAATAGCGCCCTGTGTTCCCATGCGCTCACCCGCCCAAGTACTGACAAGGGCCAAAGTTGTTACGCATCGGCAATCGGACATTTTCTTTCATTTTCTCTTTATCGGTTGAGAACCAGTGTATTCAAGATATTATGGCCATTGCCGAGTGAATGCTGTAGCGCTCCCCGACGAGTCGGGTTCGGATCCTCTATCAACTTCCACGCAGGGTGATGATCTTTTGGTCACCACACTCGCCAGCTGAAATCGGCGCCGCCTTTTCGTAGTAGGAAAAGAGTGGTGGCCCGTGGGGGGATCGAACCCACGACCTTCGCGTTATTAGCACGACGCTCTAACCAACTGAGCTAACGGGCCTCGGCAGATGCAGTTGCTCAGCCCTACGCTGGAAACAGGTGGCATGAAGCCGCACACCATTTCTATGGTCGTCGTGTGTCTGCTTCCCTAGTCTATATTCTGCTGACGGTCACGAAACAGTAGCTATATTGCGAGCAGGACGGGAAACGGCCGCTCGGACAGCTCAAACTTGTCACGATTCGTGTGGAAAAAATTCCGTTCCGGTACCGGGAATCGAACCCGGGCCTCCTGGGTGAAAGCCAGGTATCCTAGCCACTAGACCACACCGGATGTGGCCGTTTCGTTCGACCGTTCGTACGGTCGCTTGTCGCATTTCGTGTCGAGTGCCGCGTCGGCGCCCCCCTCTCTTTGCGAGCATCTGTGCACATACTGACTGGCAAGGCGCGCACCTCAAACGTCGCAGAGCAATGCTTTTGGCTTCATGCTCTGCTGGGAGAAGAGGAAAAGGGAAGCTGTAAGTAGCAATAACAGGAAGTAAACATTTTCCCGCTGAAGCGTTGAAACGCTGTGGATAACAAACAAGAAATACGTTGGCGCCCTAGCAACAGCACCACCGTGTCACAGAAAATTAAATGCCCCGGGTGAGGATCGAACTCACGACCTTAAGATTATGAGACTTACGCGCTGCCTACTGCGCTACCGAGGCACGGGTGCACCGCTTGTCCTGGAAACTGGGTAAACACCTTACCCAATATTAGACGTAGAGACACTGTACTTCCTGGATAACGTGTTCTGTTGCTACACGTGCACTGCCGGCCCAGTTGATTGCGGTGCTGCTGCAGCTGTTGCAACGATAGGCAGCACTCCTTGTCGTTGAAGTTCAGTGCCTCGGAGGCACCCGGACCCAGCAACTTGTGAGGCCAGGCCGACGCTAGTCTGTAGAACATGATGCGAGCGTCCTAGTGGGGACCCGCGAGTGCTGCGTTCTCGGTCCTTCTCAAGGGAAATCCAGCTACACATTCTTGTGGATCGTGCATCTCAAGCGCTCAAGCCACGCGGCAGCATTATCGCGGGAAAAGCAAAATGATGCATCGGCCGGGAATCGAACCCGGGCCGCCCGCGTGGCAGGCGAGCATTCTACCACTGAACCACCGATGCTCGGGCCAGCGGTAACTTGACGCTGCTTGCCGAGCAGATGTCTCAAGGGAAAGTGGGACTGCCGTCAAGCGCCGTAGCATTCTGTGGAAAAGATGCTGCAGACGCTGAATCCTGCACTGCACTGCTCTGCTTAAAAATGCCGCCAGAACGCGGTCCTCTGCGTACTCTTGCGTTGCCGGCGCCCAACTCTTGCCAAAGGATGCGAAATGTGCGCGGATACGCTGTCCGAATGCGTCTGGATGTGCTCCCCTAGCCTGCCTCGAAATGCGCCTGCCAGGTACGATCACCTTCGGCCGCTGCCGACTGGCGGGAAGCCGACACAGCGCGGACGCGCGGCGCTCGCTTGTGCGGTGGTGGTGTAATGGTCAGCATAGTTGCGTTCCAAGCAGTTGATCCGGGTTCGATTCCCGGCCACCGCAGCAGGCTTTTAATTTCGCGTATGAGTACTTTTGCCACGCGCTCTTAAATTATTGTTTTTTCGCCCTCTTACTCGCTGCATACCAGCCCTTAGTGTGTCTCGACTTGTCTCGACTTTGCTCGGCTGACGCGAGAGCTGACGCTCTCAAATCGGCCTATATCAAAACGACAAGCACGAGAAACGACTGAGAGAGGTAAGGAGAGGCGAGGCGATGGACACACAGCACGCCCCCTTCATTTCACGGTGGCGTCTCCCTGACCGAATCGGGCTGTAGCTCCGAAAAGAAAGGAGAAACAAAAATAGGAAGTAAAAGTGCCAATAGCGCCCTGTGTTCCCATGCGCTCACCCGCCCAAGTACTGACAAGGGCCAAAGTTGTTACGCATCGGCAATCGGACATTTTCTTTCATTTTCTCTTTATCGGTTGAGAACCAGTGTATTCAAGATATTATGGCCATTGCCGAGTGAATGCTGTAGCGCTCCCCGACGAGTCGGGTTCGGATCCTCTATCAACTTCCACGCAGGGTGATGATCTTTTGGTCACCACACTCGCCAGCTGAAATCGGCGCCGCCTTTTCGTAGTAGGAAAAGAGTGGTGGCCCGTGGGGGGATCGAACCCACGACCTTCGCGTTATTAGCACGACGCTCTAACCAACTGAGCTAACGGGCCTCGGCAGATGCAGTTGCTCAGCCCTACGCTGGAAACAGGTGGCATGAAGCCGCACACCATTTCTATGGTCGTCGTGTGTCTGCTTCCCTAGTCTATATTCTGCTGACGGTCACGAAACAGTAGCTATATTGCGAGCAGGACGGGAAACGGCCGCTCGGACAGCTCAAACTTGTCACGATTCGTGTGGAAAAAATTCCGTTCCGGTACCGGGAATCGAACCCGGGCCTCCTGGGTGAAAGCCAGGTATCCTAGCCACTAGACCACACCGGATGTGGCCGTTTCGTTCGACCGTTCGTACGGTCGCTTGTCGCATTTCGTGTCGAGTGCCGCGTCGGCGCCCCCCTCTCTTTGCGAGCATCTGTGCACATACTGACTGGCAAGGCGCGCACCTCAAACGTCGCAGAGCAATGCTTTTGGCTTCATGCTCTGCTGGGAGAAGAGGAAAAGGGAAGCTGTAAGTAGCAATAACAGGAAGTAAACATTTTCCCGCTGAAGCGTTGAAACGCTGTGGATAACAAACAAGAAATACGTTGGCGCCCTAGCAACAGCACCACCGTGTCACAGAAAATTAAATGCCCCGGGTGAGGATCGAACTCACGACCTTAAGATTATGAGACTTACGCGCTGCCTACTGCGCTACCGAGGCACGGGTGCACCGCTTCTCCTGGAAACTGGGTAAACACCTTACCCAATATTAGACGTAGAGACACTGTACTTCCTGGATAACGTGTTCTGTTGCTACACGTGCACTGCCGGCCCAGTTGATTGCGGTGCTGCTGCAGCTGTTGCAACGATAGGCAGCACTCCTTGTCGTTGAAGTTCAGTGCCTCGGAGGCACCCGGACCCAGCAACTTGTGAGGCCAGGCCGACGCTAGTCTGTAGAACATGATGCGAGCGTCCTAGTGGGGACCCGCGAGTGCTGCGTTCTCGGTCCTTCTCAAGGGAAATCCAGCTACACATTCTTGTGGATCGTGCATCTCAAGCGCTCAAGCCACGCGGCAGCATTATCGCGGGAAAAGCAAAATGATGCATCGGCCGGGAATCGAACCCGGGCCGCCCGCGTGGCAGGCGAGCATTCTACCACTGAACCACCGATGCTCGGGCCAGCGGTAACTTGACGCTGCTTGCCGAGCAGATGTCTCAAGGGAAAGTGGGACTGCCGTCAAGCGCCGTAGCATTCTGTGGAAAAGATGCTGCAGACGCTGAATCCTGCACTGCACTGCTCTGCTTAAAAATGCCGCCAGAACGCGGTCCTCTGCGTACTCTTGCGTTGCCGGCGCCCAACTCTTGCCAAAGGATGCGAAATGTGCGCGGATACGCTGTCCGAATGCGTCTGGATGTGCTCCCCTAGCCTGCCTCGAAATGCGCCTGCCAGGTACGATCACCTTCGGCCGCTGCCGACTGGCGGGAAGCCGACACAGCGCGGACGCGCGGCGCTCGCTTGTGCGGTGGTGGTGTAATGGTCAGCATAGTTGCGTTCCAAGCAGTTGATCCGGGTTCGATTCCCGGCCACCGCAGCAGGCTTTTAATTTCGCGTATGAGTACTTTTGCCACGCGCTCTTAAATTATTGTTTTTTCGCCCTCTTACTCGCTGCATACCAGCCCTTAGTGTGTCTCGACTTGTCTCGACTTTGCTCGGCTGACGCGAGAGCTGACGCTCTCAAATCGGCCTATATCAAAACGACAAGCACGAGAAACGACTGAGAGAGGTAAGGAGAGGCGAGGCGATGGACACACAGCACGCCCCCTTCATTTCACGGTGGCGTCTCCCTGACCGAATCGGGCTGTAGCTCCGAAAAGAAAGGAGAAACAAAAATAGGAAGTAAAAGTGCCAATAGCGCCCTGTGTTCCCATGCGCTCACCCGCCCAAGTACTGACAAGGGCCAAAGTTGTTACGCATCGGCAATCGGACATTTTCTTTCATTTTCTCTTTATCGGTTGAGAACCAGTGTATTCAAGATATTATGGCCATTGCCGAGTGAATGCTGTAGCGCTCCCCGACGAGTCGGGTTCGGATCCTCTATCAACTTCCACGCAGGGTGATGATCTTTTGGTCACCACACTCGCCAGCTGAAATCGGCGCCGCCTTTTCGTAGTAGGAAAAGAGTGGTGGCCCGTGGGGGGATCGAACCCACGACCTTCGCGTTATTAGCACGACGCTCTAACCAACTGAGCTAACGGGCCTCGGCAGATGCAGTTGCTCAGCCCTACGCTGGAAACAGGTGGCATGAAGCCGCACACCATTTCTATGGTCGTCGTGTGTCTGCTTCCCTAGTCTATATTCTGCTGACGGTCACGAAACAGTAGCTATATTGCGAGCAGGACGGGAAACGGCCGCTCGGACAGCTCAAACTTGTCACGATTCGTGTGGAAAAAATTCCGTTCCGGTACCGGGAATCGAACCCGGGCCTCCTGGGTGAAAGCCAGGTATCCTAGCCACTAGACCACACCGGATGTGGCCGTTTCGTTCGACCGTTCGTACGGTCGCTTGTCGCATTTCGTGTCGAGTGCCGCGTCGGCGCCCCCCTCTCTTTGCGAGCATCTGTGCACATACTGACTGGCAAGGCGCGCACCTCAAACGTCGCAGAGCAATGCTTTTGGCTTCATGCTCTGCTGGGAGAAGAGGAAAAGGGAAGCTGTAAGTAGCAATAACAGGAAGTAAACATTTTCCCGCTGAAGCGTTGAAACGCTGTGGATAACAAACAAGAAATACGTTGGCGCCCTAGCAACAGCACCACCGTGTCACAGAAAATTAAATGCCCCGGGTGAGGATCGAACTCACGACCTTAAGATTATGAGACTTACGCGCTGCCTACTGCGCTACCGAGGCACGGGTGCACCGCTTGTCCTGGAAACTGGGTAAACACCTTACCCAATATTAGACGTAGAGACACTGTACTTCCTGGATAACGTGTTCTGTTGCTACACGTGCACTGCCGGCCCAGTTGATTGCGGTGCTGCTGCAGCTGTTGCAACGATAGGCAGCACTCCTTGTCGTTGAAGTTCAGTGCCTCGGAGGCACCCGGACCCAGCAACTTGTGAGGCCAGGCCGACGCTAGTCTGTAGAACATGATGCGAGCGTCCTAGTGGGGACCCGCGAGTGCTGCGTTCTCGGTCCTTCTCAAGGGAAATCCAGCTACACATTCTTGTGGATCGTGCATCTCAAGCGCTCAAGCCACGCGGCAGCATTATCGCGGGAAAAGCAAAATGATGCATCGGCCGGGAATCGAACCCGGGCCGCCCGCGTGGCAGGCGAGCATTCTACCACTGAACCACCGATGCTCGGGCCAGCGGTAACTTGACGCTGCTTGCCGAGCAGATGTCTCAAGGGAAAGTGGGACTGCCGTCAAGCGCCGTAGCATTCTGTGGAAAAGATGCTGCAGACGCTGAATCCTGCACTGCACTGCTCTGCTTAAAAATGCCGCCAGAACGCGGTCCTCTGCGTACTCTTGCGTTGCCGGCGCCCAACTCTTGCCAAAGGATGCGAAATGTGCGCGGATACGCTGTCCGAATGCGTCTGGATGTGCTCCCCTAGCCTGCCTCGAAATGCGCCTGCCAGGTACGATCACCTTCGGCCGCTGCCGACTGGCGGGAAGCCGACACAGCGCGGACGCGCGGCGCTCGCTTGTGCGGTGGTGGTGTAATGGTCAGCATAGTTGCGTTCCAAGCAGTTGATCCGGGTTCGATTCCCGGCCACCGCAGCAGGCTTTTAATTTCGCGTATGAGTACTTTTGCCACGCGCTCTTAAATTATTGTTTTTTCGCCCTCTTACTCGCTGCATACCAGCCCTTAGTGTGTCTCGACTTGTCTCGACTTTGCTCGGCTGACGCGAGAGCTGACGCTCTCAAATCGGCCTATATCAAAACGACAAGCACGAGAAACGACTGAGAGAGGTAAGGAGAGGCGAGGCGATGGACACACAGCACGCCCCCTTCATTTCACGGTGGCGTCTCCCTGACCGAATCGGGCTGTAGCTCCGAAAAGAAAGGAGAAACAAAAATAGGAAGTAAAAGTGCCAATAGCGCCCTGTGTTCCCATGCGCTCACCCGCCCAAGTACTGACAAGGGCCAAAGTTGTTACGCATCGGCAATCGGACATTTTCTTTCATTTTCTCTTTATCGGTTGAGAACCAGTGTATTCAAGATATTATGGCCATTGCCGAGTGAATGCTGTAGCGCTCCCCGACGAGTCGGGTTCGGATCCTCTATCAACTTCCACGCAGGGTGATGATCTTTTGGTCACCACACTCGCCAGCTGAAATCGGCGCCGCCTTTTCGTAGTAGGAAAAGAGTGGTGGCCCGTGGGGGGATCGAACCCACGACCTTCGCGTTATTAGCACGACGCTCTAACCAACTGAGCTAACGGGCCTCGGCAGATGCAGTTGCTCAGCCCTACGCTGGAAACAGGTGGCATGAAGCCGCACACCATTTCTATGGTCGTCGTGTGTCTGCTTCCCTAGTCTATATTCTGCTGACGGTCACGAAACAGTAGCTATATTGCGAGCAGGACGGGAAACGGCCGCTCGGACAGCTCAAACTTGTCACGATTCGTGTGGAAAAAATTCCGTTCCGGTACCGGGAATCGAACCCGGGCCTCCTGGGTGAAAGCCAGGTATCCTAGCCACTAGACCACACCGGATGTGGCCGTTTCGTTCGACCGTTCGTACGGTCGCTTGTCGCATTTCGTGTCGAGTGCCGCGTCGGCGCCCCCCTCTCTTTGCGAGCATCTGTGCACATACTGACTGGCAAGGCGCGCACCTCAAACGTCGCAGAGCAATGCTTTTGGCTTCATGCTCTGCTGGGAGAAGAGGAAAAGGGAAGCTGTAAGTAGCAATAACAGGAAGTAAACATTTTCCCGCTGAAGCGTTGAAACGCTGTGGATAACAAACAAGAAATACGTTGGCGCCCTAGCAACAGCACCACCATGTCACAGAAAATTAAATGCCCCGGGTGAGGATCGAACTCACGACCTTAAGATTATGAGACTTACGCGCTGCCTACTGCGCTACCGAGGCACGGGTGCACCGCTTGTCCTGGAAACTGGGTAAACACCTTACCCAATATTAGACGTAGAGACACTGTACTTCCTGGATAACGTGTTCTGTTGCTACACGTGCACTGCCGGCCCAGTTGATTGCGGTGCTGCTGCAGCTGTTGCAACGATAGGCAGCACTCCTTGTCGTTGAAGTTCAGTGCCTCGGAGGCACCCGGACCCAGCAACTTGTGAGGCCAGGCCGACGCTAGTCTGTAGAACATGATGCGAGCGTCCTAGTGGGGACCCGCGAGTGCTGCGTTCTCGGTCCTTCTCAAGGGAAATCCAGCTACACATTCTTGTGGATCGTGCATCTCAAGCGCTCAAGCCACGCGGCAGCATTATCGCGGGAAAAGCAAAATGATGCATCGGCCGGGAATCGAACCCGGGCCGCCCGCGTGGCAGGCGAGCATTCTACCACTGAACCACCGATGCTCGGGCCAGCGGTAACTTGACGCTGCTTGCCGAGCAGATGTCTCAAGGGAAAGTGGGACTGCCGTCAAGCGCCGTAGCATTCTGTGGAAAAGATGCTGCAGACGCTGAATCCTGCACTGCACTGCTCTGCTTAAAAATGCCGCCAGAACGCGGTCCTCTGCGTACTCTTGCGTTGCCGGCGCCCAACTCTTGCCAAAGGATGCGAAATGTGCGCGGATACGCTGTCCGAATGCGTCTGGATGTGCTCCCCTAGCCTGCCTCGAAATGCGCCTGCCAGGTACGATCACCTTCGGCCGCTGCCGACTGGCGGGAAGCCGACACAGCGCGGACGCGCGGCGCTCGCTTGTGCGGTGGTGGTGTAATGGTCAGCATAGTTGCGTTCCAAGCAGTTGATCCGGGTTCGATTCCCGGCCACCGCAGCAGGCTTTTAATTTCGCGTATGAGTACTTTTGCCACGCGCTCTTAAATTATTGTTTTTTCGCCCTCTTACTCGCTGCATACCAGCCCTTAGTGTGTCTCGACTTGTCTCGACTTTGCTCGGCTGACGCGAGAGCTGACGCTCTCAAATCGGCCTATATCAAAACGACAAGCACGAGAAACGACTGAGAGAGGTAAGGAGAGGCGAGGCGATGGACACACAGCACGCCCCCTTCATTTCACGGTGGCGTCTCCCTGACCGAATCGGGCTGTAGCTCCGAAAAGAAAGGAGAAACAAAAATAGGAAGTAAAAGTGCCAATAGCGCCCTGTGTTCCCATGCGCTCACCCGCCCAAGTACTGACAAGGGCCAAAGTTGTTACGCATCGGCAATCGGACATTTTCTTTCATTTTCTCTTTATCGGTTGAGAACCAGTGTATTCAAGATATTATGGCCATTGCCGAGTGAATGCTGTAGCGCTCCCCGACGAGTCGGGTTCGGATCCTCTATCAACTTCCACGCAGGGTGATGATCTTTTGGTCACCACACTCGCCAGCTGAAATCGGCGCCGCCTTTTCGTAGTAGGAAAAGAGTAGTGGCCCGTGGGGGGATCGAACCCACGACCTTCGCGTTATTAGCACGACGCTCTAACCAACTGAGCTAACGGGCCTCGGCAGATGCAGTTGCTCAGCCCTACGCTGGAAACAGGTGGCATGAAGCCGCACACCATTTCTATGGTCGTCGTGTGTCTGCTTCCCTAGTCTATATTCTGCTGACGGTCACGAAACAGTAGCTATATTGCGAGCAGGACGGGAAACGGCCGCTCGGACAGCTCAAACTTGTCACGATTCGTGTGGAAAAAATTCCGTTCCGGTACCGGGAATCGAACCCGGGCCTCCTGGGTGAAAGCCAGGTATCCTAGCCACTAGACCACACCGGATGTGGCCGTTTCGTTCGACCGTTCGTACGGTCGCTTGTCGCATTTCGTGTCGAGTGCCGCGTCGGCGCCCCCCTCTCTTTGCGAGCATCTGTGCACATACTGACTGGCAAGGCGCGCACCTCAAACGTCGCAGAGCAATGCTTTTGGCTTCATGCTCTGCTGGGAGAAGAGGAAAAGGGAAGCTGTAAGTAGCAATAACAGGAAGTAAACATTTTCCCGCTGAAGCGTTGAAACGCTGTGGATAACAAACAAGAAATACGTTGGCGCCCTAGCAACAGCACCACCATGTCACAGAAAATTAAATGCCCCGGGTGAGGATCGAACTCACGACCTTAAGATTGTGAGACTTACGCGCTGCCTACTGCGCTACCGAGGCACGGGTGCACCGCTTGTCCTGGAAACTGGGTAAACACCTTACCCAATATTAGACGTAGAGACACTGTACTTCCTGGATAACGTGTTCTGTTGCTACACGTGCACTGCCGGCCCAGTTGATTGCGGTGCTGCTGCAGCTGTTGCAACGATAGGCAGCACTCCTTGTCGTTGAAGTTCAGTGCCTCGGAGGCACCCGGACCCAGCAACTTGTGAGGCCAGGCCGACGCTAGTCTGTAGAACATGATGCGAGCGTCCTAGTGGGGACCCGCGAGTGCTGCGTTCTCGGTCCTTCTCAAGGGAAATCCAGCTACACATTCTTGTGGATCGTGCATCTCAAGCGCTCAAGCCACGCGGCAGCATTATCGCGGGAAAAGCAAAATGATGCATCGGCCGGGAATCGAACCCGGGCCGCCCGCGTGGCAGGCGAGCATTCTACCACTGAACCACCGATGCTCGGGCCAGCGGTAACTTGACGCTGCTTGCCGAGCAGATGTCTCAAGGGAAAGTGGGACTGCCGTCAAGCGCCGTAGCATTCTGTGGAAAAGATGCTGCAGACGCTGAATCCTGCACTGCACTGCTCTGCTTAAAAATGCCGCCAGAACGCGGTCCTCTGCGTACTCTTGCGTTGCCGGCGCCCAACTCTTGCCAAAGGATGCGAAATGTGCGCGGATACGCTGTCCGAATGCGTCTGGATGTGCTCCCCTAGCCTGCCTCGAAATGCGCCTGCCAGGTACGATCACCTTCGGCCGCTGCCGACTGGCGGGAAGCCGACACAGCGCGGACGCGCGGCGCTCGCTTGTGCGGTGGTGGTGTAATGGTCAGCATAGTTGCGTTCCAAGCAGTTGATCCGGGTTCGATTCCCGGCCACCGCCGCAGGCTTTTAATTTCGCGTATGAGTACTTTTGCCACGCGCTCTTAAATTATTGTTTTTTCGCCCTCTTACTCGCTGCATACCAGCCCTTAGTGTGTCTCGACTTGTCTCGACTTTGCTCGGCTGACGCGAGAGCTGACGCTCTCAAATCGGCCTATATCAAAACGACAAGCACGAGAAACGACTGAGAGAGGTAAGGAGAGGCGAGGCGATGGACACACAGCACGCCCCCTTCATTTCACGGTGGCGTCTCCCTGACCGAATCGGGCTGTAGCTCCGAAAAGAAAGGAGAAACAAAAATAGGAAGTAAAAGTGCCAATAGCGCCCTGTGTTCCCATGCGCTCACCCGCCCAAGTACTGACAAGGGCCAAAGTTGTTACGCATCGGCAATCGGACATTTTCTTTCATTTTCTCTTTATCGGTTGAGAACCAGTGTATTCAAGATATTATGGCCATTGCCGAGTGAATGCTGTAGCGCTCCCCGACGAGTCGGGTTCGGATCCTCTATCAACTTCCACGCAGGGTGATGATCTTTTGGTCACCACACTCGCCAGCTGAAATCGGCGCCGCCTTTTCGTAGTAGGAAAAGAGTAGTGGCCCGTGGGGGGATCGAACCCACGACCTTCGCGTTATTAGCACGACGCTCTAACCAACTGAGCTAACGGGCCTCGGCAGATGCAGTTGCTCAGCCCTACGCTGGAAACAGGTGGCATGAAGCCGCACACCATTTCTATGGTCGTCGTGTGTCTGCTTCCCTAGTCTATATTCTGCTGACGGTCACGAAACAGTAGCTATATTGCGAGCAGGACGGGAAACGGCCGCTCGGACAGCTCAAACTTGTCACGATTCGTGTGGAAAAAATTCCGTTCCGGTACCGGGAATCGAACCCGGGCCTCCTGGGTGAAAGCCAGGTATCCTAGCCACTAGACCACACCGGATGTGGCCGTTTCGTTCGACCGTTCGTACGGTCGCTTGTCGCATTTCGTGTCGAGTGCCGCGTCGGCGCCCCCCTCTCTTTGCGAGCATCTGTGCACATACTGACTGGCAAGGCGCGCACCTCAAACGTCGCAGAGCAATGCTTTTGGCTTCATGCTCTGCTGGGAGAAGAGGAAAAGGGAAGCTGTAAGTAGCAATAACAGGAAGTAAACATTTTCCCGCTGAAGCGTTGAAACGCTGTGGATAACAAACAAGAAATACGTTGGCGCCCTAGCAACAGCACCACCATGTCACAGAAAATTAAATGCCCCGGGTGAGGATCGAACTCACGACCTTAAGATTGTGAGACTTACGCGCTGCCTACTGCGCTACCGAGGCACGGGTGCACCGCTTGTCCTGGAAACTGGGTAAACACCTTACCCAATATTAGACGTAGAGACACTGTACTTCCTGGATAACGTGTTCTGTTGCTACACGTGCACTGCCGGCCCAGTTGATTGCGGTGCTGCTGCAGCTGTTGCAACGATAGGCAGCACTCCTTGTCGTTGAAGTTCAGTGCCTCGGAGGCACCCGGACCCAGCAACTTGTGAGGCCAGGCCGACGCTAGTCTGTAGAACATGATGCGAGCGTCCTAGTGGGGACCCGCGAGTGCTGCGTTCTCGGTCCTTCTCAAGGGAAATCCAGCTACACATTCTTGTGGATCGTGCATCTCAAGCGCTCAAGCCACGCGGCAGCATTATCGCGGGAAAAGCAAAATGATGCATCGGCCGGGAATCGAACCCGGGCCGCCCGCGTGGCAGGCGAGCATTCTACCACTGAACCACCGATGCTCGGGCCAGCGGTAACTTGACGCTGCTTGCCGAGCAGATGTCTCAAGGGAAAGTGGGACTGCCGTCAAGCGCCGTAGCATTCTGTGGAAAAGATGCTGCAGACGCTGAATCCTGCACTGCACTGCTCTGCTTAAAAATGCCGCCAGAACGCGGTCCTCTGCGTACTCTTGCGTTGCCGGCGCCCAACTCTTGCCAAAGGATGCGAAATGTGCGCGGATACGCTGTCCGAATGCGTCTGGATGTGCTCCCCTAGCCTGCCTCGAAATGCGCCTGCCAGGTACGATCACCTTCGGCCGCTGCCGACTGGCGGGAAGCCGACACAGCGCGGACGCGCGGCGCTCGCTTGTGCGGTGGTGGTGTAATGGTCAGCATAGTTGCGTTCCAAGCAGTTGATCCGGGTTCGATTCCCGGCCACCGCAGCAGGCTTTTAATTTCGCGTATGAGTACTTTTGCCACGCGCTCTTAAATTATTGTTTTTTCGCCCTCTTACTCGCTGCATACCAGCCCTTAGTGTGTCTCGACTTGTCTCGACTTTGCTCGGCTGACGCGAGAGCTGACGCTCTCAAATCGGCCTATATCAAAACGACAAGCACGAGAAACGACTGAGAGAGGTAAGGAGAGGCGAGGCGATGGACACACAGCACGCCCCCTTCATTTCACGGTGGCGTCTCCCTGACCGAATCGGGCTGTAGCTCCGAAAAGAAAGGAGAAACAAAAATAGGAAGTAAAAGTGCCAATAGCGCCCTGTGTTCCCATGCGCTCACCCGCCCAAGTACTGACAAGGGCCAAAGTTGTTACGCATCGGCAATCGGACATTTTCTTTCATTTTCTCTTTATCGGTTGAGAACCAGTGTATTCAAGATATTATGGCCATTGCCGAGTGAATGCTGTAGCGCTCCCCGACGAGTCGGGTTCGGATCCTCTATCAACTTCCACGCAGGGTGATGATCTTTTGGTCACCACACTCGCCAGCTGAAATCGGCGCCGCCTTTTCGTAGTAGGAAAAGAGTAGTGGCCCGTGGGGGGATCGAACCCACGACCTTCGCGTTATTAGCACGACGCTCTAACCAACTGAGCTAACGGGCCTCGGCAGATGCAGTTGCTCAGCCCTACGCTGGAAACAGGTGGCATGAAGCCGCACACCATTTCTATGGTCGTCGTGTGTCTGCTTCCCTAGTCTATATTCTGCTGACGGTCACGAAACAGTAGCTATATTGCGAGCAGGACGGGAAACGGCCGCTCGGACAGCTCAAACTTGTCACGATTCGTGTGGAAAAAATTCCGTTCCGGTACCGGGAATCGAACCCGGGCCTCCTGGGTGAAAGCCAGGTATCCTAGCCACTAGACCACACCGGATGTGGCCGTTTCGTTCGACCGTTCGTACGGTCGCTTGTCGCATTTCGTGTCGAGTGCCGCGTCGGCGCCCCCCTCTCTTTGCGAGCATCTGTGCACATACTGACTGGCAAGGCGCGCACCTCAAACGTCGCAGAGCAATGCTTTTGGCTTCATGCTCTGCTGGGAGAAGAGGAAAAGGGAAGCTGTAAGTAGCAATAACAGGAAGTAAACATTTTCCCGCTGAAGCGTTGAAACGCTGTGGATAACAAACAAGAAATACGTTGGCGCCCTAGCAACAGCACCACCATGTCACAGAAAATTAAATGCCCCGGGTGAGGATCGAACTCACGACCTTAAGATTGTGAGACTTACGCGCTGCCTACTGCGCTACCGAGGCACGGGTGCACCGCTTGTCCTGGAAACTGGGTAAACACCTTACCCAATATTAGACGTAGAGACACTGTACTTCCTGGATAACGTGTTCTGTTGCTACACGTGCACTGCCGGCCCAGTTGATTGCGGTGCTGCTGCAGCTGTTGCAACGATAGGCAGCACTCCTTGTCGTTGAAGTTCAGTGCCTCGGAGGCACCCGGACCCAGCAACTTGTGAGGCCAGGCCGACGCTAGTCTGTAGAACATGATGCGAGCGTCCTAGTGGGGACCCGCGAGTGCTGCGTTCTCGGTCCTTCTCAAGGGAAATCCAGCTACACATTCTTGTGGATCGTGCATCTCAAGCGCTCAAGCCACGCGGCAGCATTATCGCGGGAAAAGCAAAATGATGCATCGGCCGGGAATCGAACCCGGGCCGCCCGCGTGGCAGGCGAGCATTCTACCACTGAACCACCGATGCTCGGGCCAGCGGTAACTTGACGCTGCTTGCCGAGCAGATGTCTCAAGGGAAAGTGGGACTGCCGTCAAGCGCCGTAGCATTCTGTGGAAAAGATGCTGCAGACGCTGAATCCTGCACTGCACTGCTCTGCTTAAAAATGCCGCCAGAACGCGGTCCTCTGCGTACTCTTGCGTTGCCGGCGCCCAACTCTTGCCAAAGGATGCGAAATGTGCGCGGATACGCTGTCCGAATGCGTCTGGATGTGCTCCCCTAGCCTGCCTCGAAATGCGCCTGCCAGGTACGATCACCTTCGGCCGCTGCCGACTGGCGGGAAGCCGACACAGCGCGGACGCGCGGCGCTCGCTTGTGCGGTGGTGGTGTAATGGTCAGCATAGTTGCGTTCCAAGCAGTTGATCCGGGTTCGATTCCCGGCCACCGCAGCAGGCTTTTAATTTCGCGTATGAGTACTTTTGCCACGCGCTCTTAAATTATTGTTTTTTCGCCCTCTTACTCGCTGCATACCAGCCCTTAGTGTGTCTCGACTTGTCTCGACTTTGCTCGGCTGACGCGAGAGCTGACGCTCTCAAATCGGCCTATATCAAAACGACAAGCACGAGAAACGACTGAGAGAGGTAAGGAGAGGCGAGGCGATGGACACACAGCACGCCCCCTTCATTTCACGGTGGCGTCTCCCTGACCGAATCGGGCTGTAGCTCCGAAAAGAAAGGAGAAACAAAAATAGGAAGTAAAAGTGCCAATAGCGCCCTGTGTTCCCATGCGCTCACCCGCCCAAGTACTGACAAGGGCCAAAGTTGTTACGCATCGGCAATCGGACATTTTCTTTCATTTTCTCTTTATCGGTTGAGAACCAGTGTATTCAAGATATTATGGCCATTGCCGAGTGAATGCTGTAGCGCTCCCCGACGAGTCGGGTTCGGATCCTCTATCAACTTCCACGCAGGGTGATGATCTTTTGGTCACCACACTCGCCAGCTGAAATCGGCGCCGCCTTTTCGTAGTAGGAAAAGAGTAGTGGCCCGTGGGGGGATCGAACCCACGACCTTCGCGTTATTAGCACGACGCTCTAACCAACTGAGCTAACGGGCCTCGGCAGATGCAGTTGCTCAGCCCTACGCTGGAAACAGGTGGCATGAAGCCGCACACCATTTCTATGGTCGTCGTGTGTCTGCTTCCCTAGTCTATATTCTGCTGACGGTCACGAAACAGTAGCTATATTGCGAGCAGGACGGGAAACGGCCGCTCGGACAGCTCAAACTTGTCACGATTCGTGTGGAAAAAATTCCGTTCCGGTACCGGGAATCGAACCCGGGCCTCCTGGGTGAAAGCCAGGTATCCTAGCCACTAGACCACACCGGATGTGGCCGTTTCGTTCGACCGTTCGTACGGTCGCTTGTCGCATTTCGTGTCGAGTGCCGCGTCGGCGCCCCCCTCTCTTTGCGAGCATCTGTGCACATACTGACTGGCAAGGCGCGCACCTCAAACGTCGCAGAGCAATGCTTTTGGCTTCATGCTCTGCTGGGAGAAGAGGAAAAGGGAAGCTGTAAGTAGCAATAACAGGAAGTAAACATTTTCCCGCTGAAGCGTTGAAACGCTGTGGATAACAAACAAGAAATACGTTGGCGCCCTAGCAACAGCACCACCATGTCACAGAAAATTAAATGCCCCGGGTGAGGATCGAACTCACGACCTTAAGATTGTGAGACTTACGCGCTGCCTACTGCGCTACCGAGGCACGGGTGCACCGCTTGTCCTGGAAACTGGGTAAACACCTTACCCAATATTAGACGTAGAGACACTGTACTTCCTGGATAACGTGTTCTGTTGCTACACGTGCACTGCCGGCCCAGTTGATTGCGGTGCTGCTGCAGCTGTTGCAACGATAGGCAGCACTCCTTGTCGTTGAAGTTCAGTGCCTCGGAGGCACCCGGACCCAGCAACTTGTGAGGCCAGGCCGACGCTAGTCTGTAGAACATGATGCGAGCGTCCTAGTGGGGACCCGCGAGTGCTGCGTTCTCGGTCCTTCTCAAGGGAAATCCAGCTACACATTCTTGTGGATCGTGCATCTCAAGCGCTCAAGCCACGCGGCAGCATTATCGCGGGAAAAGCAAAATGATGCATCGGCCGGGAATCGAACCCGGGCCGCCCGCGTGGCAGGCGAGCATTCTACCACTGAACCACCGATGCTCGGGCCAGCGGTAACTTGACGCTGCTTGCCGAGCAGATGTCTCAAGGGAAAGTGGGACTGCCGTCAAGCGCCGTAGCATTCTGTGGAAAAGATGCTGCAGACGCTGAATCCTGCACTGCACTGCTCTGCTTAAAAATGCCGCCAGAACGCGGTCCTCTGCGTACTCTTGCGTTGCCGGCGCCCAACTCTTGCCAAAGGATGCGAAATGTGCGCGGATACGCTGTCCGAATGCGTCTGGATGTGCTCCCCTAGCCTGCCTCGAAATGCGCCTGCCAGGTACGATCACCTTCGGCCGCTGCCGACTGGCGGGAAGCCGACACAGCGCGGACGCGCGGCGCTCGCTTGTGCGGTGGTGGTGTAATGGTCAGCATAGTTGCGTTCCAAGCAGTTGATCCGGGTTCGATTCCCGGCCACCGCAGCAGGCTTTTAATTTCGCGTATGAGTACTTTTGCCACGCGCTCTTAAATTATTGTTTTTTCGCCCTCTTACTCGCTGCATACCAGCCCTTAGTGTGTCTCGACTTGTCTCGACTTTGCTCGGCTGACGCGAGAGCTGACGCTCTCAAATCGGCCTATATCAAAACGACAAGCACGAGAAACGACTGAGAGAGGTAAGGAGAGGCGAGGCGATGGACACACAGCACGCCCCCTTCATTTCACGGTGGCGTCTCCCTGACCGAATCGGGCTGTAGCTCCGAAAAGAAAGGAGAAACAAAAATAGGAAGTAAAAGTGCCAATAGCGCCCTGTGTTCCCATGCGCTCACCCGCCCAAGTACTGACAAGGGCCAAAGTTGTTACGCATCGGCAATCGGACATTTTCTTTCATTTTCTCTTTATCGGTTGAGAACCAGTGTATTCAAGATATTATGGCCATTGCCGAGTGAATGCTGTAGCGCTCCCCGACGAGTCGGGTTCGGATCCTCTATCAACTTCCACGCAGGGTGATGATCTTTTGGTCACCACACTCGCCAGCTGAAATCGGCGCCGCCTTTTCGTAGTAGGAAAAGAGTAGTGGCCCGTGGGGGGATCGAACCCACGACCTTCGCGTTATTAGCACGACGCTCTAACCAACTGAGCTAACGGGCCTCGGCAGATGCAGTTGCTCAGCCCTACGCTGGAAACAGGTGGCATGAAGCCGCACACCATTTCTATGGTCGTCGTGTGTCTGCTTCCCTAGTCTATATTCTGCTGACGGTCACGAAACAGTAGCTATATTGCGAGCAGGACGGGAAACGGCCGCTCGGACAGCTCAAACTTGTCACGATTCGTGTGGAAAAAATTCCGTTCCGGTACCGGGAATCGAACCCGGGCCTCCTGGGTGAAAGCCAGGTATCCTAGCCACTAGACCACACCGGATGTGGCCGTTTCGTTCGACCGTTCGTACGGTCGCTTGTCGCATTTCGTGTCGAGTGCCGCGTCGGCGCCCCCCTCTCTTTGCGAGCATCTGTGCACATACTGACTGGCAAGGCGCGCACCTCAAACGTCGCAGAGCAATGCTTTTGGCTTCATGCTCTGCTGGGAGAAGAGGAAAAGGGAAGCTGTAAGTAGCAATAACAGGAAGTAAACATTTTCCCGCTGAAGCGTTGAAACGCTGTGGATAACAAACAAGAAATACGTTGGCGCCCTAGCAACAGCACCACCATGTCACAGAAAATTAAATGCCCCGGGTGAGGATCGAACTCACGACCTTAAGATTGTGAGACTTACGCGCTGCCTACTGCGCTACCGAGGCACGGGTGCACCGCTTGTCCTGGAAACTGGGTAAACACCTTACCCAATATTAGACGTAGAGACACTGTACTTCCTGGATAACGTGTTCTGTTGCTACACGTGCACTGCCGGCCCAGTTGATTGCGGTGCTGCTGCAGCTGTTGCAACGATAGGCAGCACTCCTTGTCGTTGAAGTTCAGTGCCTCGGAGGCACCCGGACCCAGCAACTTGTGAGGCCAGGCCGACGCTAGTCTGTAGAACATGATGCGAGCGTCCTAGTGGGGACCCGCGAGTGCTGCGTTCTCGGTCCTTCTCAAGGGAAATCCAGCTACACATTCTTGTGGATCGTGCATCTCAAGCGCTCAAGCCACGCGGCAGCATTATCGCGGGAAAAGCAAAATGATGCATCGGCCGGGAATCGAACCCGGGCCGCCCGCGTGGCAGGCGAGCATTCTACCACTGAACCACCGATGCTCGGGCCAGCGGTAACTTGACGCTGCTTGCCGAGCAGATGTCTCAAGGGAAAGTGGGACTGCCGTCAAGCGCCGTAGCATTCTGTGGAAAAGATGCTGCAGACGCTGAATCCTGCACTGCACTGCTCTGCTTAAAAATGCCGCCAGAACGCGGTCCTCTGCGTACTCTTGCGTTGCCGGCGCCCAACTCTTGCCAAAGGATGCGAAATGTGCGCGGATACGCTGTCCGAATGCGTCTGGATGTGCTCCCCTAGCCTGCCTCGAAATGCGCCTGCCAGGTACGATCACCTTCGGCCGCTGCCGACTGGCGGGAAGCCGACACAGCGCGGACGCGCGGCGCTCGCTTGTGCGGTGGTGGTGTAATGGTCAGCATAGTTGCGTTCCAAGCAGTTGATCCGGGTTCGATTCCCGGCCACCGCAGCAGGCTTTTAATTTCGCGTATGAGTACTTTTGCCACGCGCTCTTAAATTATTGTTTTTTCGCCCTCTTACTCGCTGCATACCAGCCCTTAGTGTGTCTCGACTTGTCTCGACTTTGCTCGGCTGACGCGAGAGCTGACGCTCTCAAATCGGCCTATATCAAAACGACAAGCACGAGAAACGACTGAGAGAGGTAAGGAGAGGCGAGGCGATGGACACACAGCACGCCCCCTTCATTTCACGGTGGCGTCTCCCTGACCGAATCGGGCTGTAGCTCCGAAAAGAAAGGAGAAACAAAAATAGGAAGTAAAAGTGCCAATAGCGCCCTGTGTTCCCATGCGCTCACCCGCCCAAGTACTGACAAGGGCCAAAGTTGTTACGCATCGGCAATCGGACATTTTCTTTCATTTTCTCTTTATCGGTTGAGAACCAGTGTATTCAAGATATTATGGCCATTGCCGAGTGAATGCTGTAGCGCTCCCCGACGAGTCGGGTTCGGATCCTCTATCAACTTCCACGCAGGGTGATGATCTTTTGGTCACCACACTCGCCAGCTGAAATCGGCGCCGCCTTTTCGTAGTAGGAAAAGAGTAGTGGCCCGTGGGGGGATCGAACCCACGACCTTCGCGTTATTAGCACGACGCTCTAACCAACTGAGCTAACGGGCCTCGGCAGATGCAGTTGCTCAGCCCTACGCTGGAAACAGGTGGCATGAAGCCGCACACCATTTCTATGGTCGTCGTGTGTCTGCTTCCCTAGTCTATATTCTGCTGACGGTCACGAAACAGTAGCTATATTGCGAGCAGGACGGGAAACGGCCGCTCGGACAGCTCAAACTTGTCACGATTCGTGTGGAAAAAATTCCGTTCCGGTACCGGGAATCGAACCCGGGCCTCCTGGGTGAAAGCCAGGTATCCTAGCCACTAGACCACACCGGATGTGGCCGTTTCGTTCGACCGTTCGTACGGTCGCTTGTCGCATTTCGTGTCGAGTGCCGCGTCGGCGCCCCCCTCTCTTTGCGAGCATCTGTGCACATACTGACTGGCAAGGCGCGCACCTCAAACGTCGCAGAGCAATGCTTTTGGCTTCATGCTCTGCTGGGAGAAGAGGAAAAGGGAAGCTGTAAGTAGCAATAACAGGAAGTAAACATTTTCCCGCTGAAGCGTTGAAACGCTGTGGATAACAAACAAGAAATACGTTGGCGCCCTAGCAACAGCACCACCATGTCACAGAAAATTAAATGCCCCGGGTGAGGATCGAACTCACGACCTTAAGATTGTGAGACTTACGCGCTGCCTACTGCGCTACCGAGGCACGGGTGCACCGCTTGTCCTGGAAACTGGGTAAACACCTTACCCAATATTAGACGTAGAGACACTGTACTTCCTGGATAACGTGTTCTGTTGCTACACGTGCACTGCCGGCCCAGTTGATTGCGGTGCTGCTGCAGCTGTTGCAACGATAGGCAGCACTCCTTGTCGTTGAAGTTCAGTGCCTCGGAGGCACCCGGACCCAGCAACTTGTGAGGCCAGGCCGACGCTAGTCTGTAGAACATGATGCGAGCGTCCTAGTGGGGACCCGCGAGTGCTGCGTTCTCGGTCCTTCTCAAGGGAAATCCAGCTACACATTCTTGTGGATCGTGCATCTCAAGCGCTCAAGCCACGCGGCAGCATTATCGCGGGAAAAGCAAAATGATGCATCGGCCGGGAATCGAACCCGGGCCGCCCGCGTGGCAGGCGAGCATTCTACCACTGAACCACCGATGCTCGGGCCAGCGGTAACTTGACGCTGCTTGCCGAGCAGATGTCTCAAGGGAAAGTGGGACTGCCGTCAAGCGCCGTAGCATTCTGTGGAAAAGATGCTGCAGACGCTGAATCCTGCACTGCACTGCTCTGCTTAAAAATGCCGCCAGAACGCGGTCCTCTGCGTACTCTTGCGTTGCCGGCGCCCAACTCTTGCCAAAGGATGCGAAATGTGCGCGGATACGCTGTCCGAATGCGTCTGGATGTGCTCCCCTAGCCTGCCTCGAAATGCGCCTGCCAGGTACGATCACCTTCGGCCGCTGCCGACTGGCGGGAAGCCGACACAGCGCGGACGCGCGGCGCTCGCTTGTGCGGTGGTGGTGTAATGGTCAGCATAGTTGCGTTCCAAGCAGTTGATCCGGGTTCGATTCCCGGCCACCGCAGCAGGCTTTTAATTTCGCGTATGAGTACTTTTGCCACGCGCTCTTAAATTATTGTTTTTTCGCCCTCTTACTCGCTGCATACCAGCCCTTAGTGTGTCTCGACTTGTCTCGACTTTGCTCGGCTGACGCGAGAGCTGACGCTCTCAAATCGGCCTATATCAAAACGACAAGCACGAGAAACGACTGAGAGAGGTAAGGAGAGGCGAGGCGATGGACACACAGCACGCCCCCTTCATTTCACGGTGGCGTCTCCCTGACCGAATCGGGCTGTAGCTCCGAAAAGAAAGGAGAAACAAAAATAGGAAGTAAAAGTGCCAATAGCGCCCTGTGTTCCCATGCGCTCACCCGCCCAAGTACTGACAAGGGCCAAAGTTGTTACGCATCGGCAATCGGACATTTTCTTTCATTTTCTCTTTATCGGTTGAGAACCAGTGTATTCAAGATATTATGGCCATTGCCGAGTGAATGCTGTAGCGCTCCCCGACGAGTCGGGTTCGGATCCTCTATCAACTTCCACGCAGGGTGATGATCTTTTGGTCACCACACTCGCCAGCTGAAATCGGCGCCGCCTTTTCGTAGTAGGAAAAGAGTAGTGGCCCGTGGGGGGATCGAACCCACGACCTTCGCGTTATTAGCACGACGCTCTAACCAACTGAGCTAACGGGCCTCGGCAGATGCAGTTGCTCAGCCCTACGCTGGAAACAGGTGGCATGAAGCCGCACACCATTTCTATGGTCGTCGTGTGTCTGCTTCCCTAGTCTATATTCTGCTGACGGTCACGAAACAGTAGCTATATTGCGAGCAGGACGGGAAACGGCCGCTCGGACAGCTCAAACTTGTCACGATTCGTGTGGAAAAAATTCCGTTCCGGTACCGGGAATCGAACCCGGGCCTCCTGGGTGAAAGCCAGGTATCCTAGCCACTAGACCACACCGGATGTGGCCGTTTCGTTCGACCGTTCGTACGGTCGCTTGTCGCATTTCGTGTCGAGTGCCGCGTCGGCGCCCCCCTCTCTTTGCGAGCATCTGTGCACATACTGACTGGCAAGGCGCGCACCTCAAACGTCGCAGAGCAATGCTTTTGGCTTCATGCTCTGCTGGGAGAAGAGGAAAAGGGAAGCTGTAAGTAGCAATAACAGGAAGTAAACATTTTCCCGCTGAAGCGTTGAAACGCTGTGGATAACAAACAAGAAATACGTTGGCGCCCTAGCAACAGCACCACCATGTCACAGAAAATTAAATGCCCCGGGTGAGGATCGAACTCACGACCTTAAGATTATGAGACTTACGCGCTGCCTACTGCGCTACCGAGGCACGGGTGCACCGCTTGTCCTGGAAACTGGGTAAACACCTTACCCAATATTAGACGTAGAGACACTGTACTTCCTGGATAACGTGTTCTGTTGCTACACGTGCACTGCCGGCCCAGTTGATTGCGGTGCTGCTGCAGCTGTTGCAACGATAGGCAGCACTCCTTGTCGTTGAAGTTCAGTGCCTCGGAGGCACCCGGACCCAGCAACTTGTGAGGCCAGGCCGACGCTAGTCTGTAGAACATGATGCGAGCGTCCTAGTGGGGACCCGCGAGTGCTGCGTTCTCGGTCCTTCTCAAGGGAAATCCAGCTACACATTCTTGTGGATCGTGCATCTCAAGCGCTCAAGCCACGCGGCAGCATTATCGCGGGAAAAGCAAAATGATGCATCGGCCGGGAATCGAACCCGGGCCGCCCGCGTGGCAGGCGAGCATTCTACCACTGAACCACCGATGCTCGGGCCAGCGGTAACTTGACGCTGCTTGCCGAGCAGATGTCTCAAGGGAAAGTGGGACTGCCGTCAAGCGCCGTAGCATTCTGTGGAAAAGATGCTGCAGACGCTGAATCCTGCACTGCACTGCTCTGCTTAAAAATGCCGCCAGAACGCGGTCCTCTGCGTACTCTTGCGTTGCCGGCGCCCAACTCTTGCCAAAGGATGCGAAATGTGCGCGGATACGCTGTCCGAATGCGTCTGGATGTGCTCCCCTAGCCTGCCTCGAAATGCGCCTGCCAGGTACGATCACCTTCGGCCGCTGCCGACTGGCGGGAAGCCGACACAGCGCGGACGCGCGGCGCTCGCTTGTGCGGTGGTGGTGTAATGGTCAGCATAGTTGCGTTCCAAGCAGTTGATCCGGGTTCGATTCCCGGCCACCGCAGCAGGCTTTTAATTTCGCGTATGAGTACTTTTGCCACGCGCTCTTAAATTATTGTTTTTTCGCCCTCTTACTCGCTGCATACCAGCCCTTAGTGTGTCTCGACTTGTCTCGACTTTGCTCGGCTGACGCGAGAGCTGACGCTCTCAAATCGGCCTATATCAAAACGACAAGCACGAGAAACGACTGAGAGAGGTAAGGAGAGGCGAGGCGATGGACACACAGCACGCCCCCTTCATTTCACGGTGGCGTCTCCCTGACCGAATCGGGCTGTAGCTCCGAAAAGAAAGGAGAAACAAAAATAGGAAGTAAAAGTGCCAATAGCGCCCTGTGTTCCCATGCGCTCACCCGCCCAAGTACTGACAAGGGCCAAAGTTGTTACGCATCGGCAATCGGACATTTTCTTTCATTTTCTCTTTATCGGTTGAGAACCAGTGTATTCAAGATATTATGGCCATTGCCGAGTGAATGCTGTAGCGCTCCCCGACGAGTCGGGTTCGGATCCTCTATCAACTTCCACGCAGGGTGATGATCTTTTGGTCACCACACTCGCCAGCTGAAATCGGCGCCGCCTTTTCGTAGTAGGAAAAGAGTAGTGGCCCGTGGGGGGATCGAACCCACGACCTTCGCGTTATTAGCACGACGCTCTAACCAACTGAGCTAACGGGCCTCGGCAGATGCAGTTGCTCAGCCCTACGCTGGAAACAGGTGGCATGAAGCCGCACACCATTTCTATGGTCGTCGTGTGTCTGCTTCCCTAGTCTATATTCTGCTGACGGTCACGAAACAGTAGCTATATTGCGAGCAGGACGGGAAACGGCCGCTCGGACAGCTCAAACTTGTCACGATTCGTGTGGAAAAAATTCCGTTCCGGTACCGGGAATCGAACCCGGGCCTCCTGGGTGAAAGCCAGGTATCCTAGCCACTAGACCACACCGGATGTGGCCGTTTCGTTCGACCGTTCGTACGGTCGCTTGTCGCATTTCGTGTCGAGTGCCGCGTCGGCGCCCCCCTCTCTTTGCGAGCATCTGTGCACATACTGACTGGCAAGGCGCGCACCTCAAACGTCGCAGAGCAATGCTTTTGGCTTCATGCTCTGCTGGGAGAAGAGGAAAAGGGAAGCTGTAAGTAGCAATAACAGGAAGTAAACATTTTCCCGCTGAAGCGTTGAAACGCTGTGGATAACAAACAAGAAATACGTTGGCGCCCTAGCAACAGCACCACCATGTCACAGAAAATTAAATGCCCCGGGTGAGGATCGAACTCACGACCTTAAGATTGTGAGACTTACGCGCTGCCTACTGCGCTACCGAGGCACGGGTGCACCGCTTGTCCTGGAAACTGGGTAAACACCTTACCCAATATTAGACGTAGAGACACTGTACTTCCTGGATAACGTGTTCTGTTGCTACACGTGCACTGCCGGCCCAGTTGATTGCGGTGCTGCTGCAGCTGTTGCAACGATAGGCAGCACTCCTTGTCGTTGAAGTTCAGTGCCTCGGAGGCACCCGGACCCAGCAACTTGTGAGGCCAGGCCGACGCTAGTCTGTAGAACATGATGCGAGCGTCCTAGTGGGGACCCGCGAGTGCTGCGTTCTCGGTCCTTCTCAAGGGAAATCCAGCTACACATTCTTGTGGATCGTGCATCTCAAGCGCTCAAGCCACGCGGCAGCATTATCGCGGGAAAAGCAAAATGATGCATCGGCCGGGAATCGAACCCGGGCCGCCCGCGTGGCAGGCGAGCATTCTACCACTGAACCACCGATGCTCGGGCCAGCGGTAACTTGACGCTGCTTGCCGAGCAGATGTCTCAAGGGAAAGTGGGACTGCCGTCAAGCGCCGTAGCATTCTGTGGAAAAGATGCTGCAGACGCTGAATCCTGCACTGCACTGCTCTGCTTAAAATGCCGCCAGAACGCGGTCCTCTGCGTACTCTTGCGTTGCCGGCGCCCAACTCTTGCCAAAGGATGCGAAATGTGCGCGGATACGCTGTCCGAATGCGTCTGGATGTGCTCCCCTAGCCTGCCTCGAAATGCGCCTGCCAGGTACGATCACCTTCGGCCGCTGCCGACTGGCGGGAAGCCGACACAGCGCGGACGCGCGGCGCTCGCTTGTGCGGTGGTGGTGTAATGGTCAGCATAGTTGCGTTCCAAGCAGTTGATCCGGGTTCGATTCCCGGCCACCGCAGCAGGCTTTTAATTTCGCGTATGAGTACTTTTGCCACGCGCTCTTAAATTATTGTTTTTTTCGCCCTCTTACTCGCTGCATACCAGCCCTTAGTGTGTCTCGACTTGTCTCGACTTTGCTCGGCTGACGCGAGAGCTGACGCTCTCAAATCGGCCTATATCAAAACGACAAGCACGAGAAACGACTGAGAGAGGTAAGGAGAGGCGAGGCGATGGACACACAGCACGCCCCCTTCATTTCACGGTGGCGTCTCCCTGACCGAATCGGGCTGTAGCTCCGAAAAGAAAGGAGAAACAAAAATAGGAAGTAAAAGTGCCAATAGCGCCCTGTGTTCCCATGCGCTCACCCGCCCAAGTACTGACAAGGGCCAAAGTTGTTACGCATCGGCAATCGGACATTTTCTTTCATTTTCTCTTTATCGGTTGAGAACCAGTGTATTCAAGATATTATGGCCATTGCCGAGTGAATGCTGTAGCGCTCCCCGACGAGTCGGGTTCGGATCCTCTATCAACTTCCACGCAGGGTGATGATCTTTTGGTCACCACACTCGCCAGCTGAAATCGGCGCCGCCTTTTCGTAGTAGGAAAAGAGTAGTGGCCCGTGGGGGGATCGAACCCACGACCTTCGCGTTATTAGCACGACGCTCTAACCAACTGAGCTAACGGGCCTCGGCAGATGCAGTTGCTCAGCCCTACGCTGGAAACAGGTGGCATGAAGCCGCACACCATTTCTATGGTCGTCGTGTGTCTGCTTCCCTAGTCTATATTCTGCTGACGGTCACGAAACAGTAGCTATATTGCGAGCAGGACGGGAAACGGCCCGCTCGGACAGCTCAAACTTGTCACGATTCGTGTGGAAAAAATTCCGTTCCGGTACCGGGAATCGAACCCGGGCCTCCTGGGTGAAAGCCAGGTATCCTAGCCACTAGACCACACCGGATGTGGCCGTTTCGTTCGACCGTTCGTACGGTCGCTTGTCGCATTTCGTGTCGAGTGCCGCGTCGGCGCCCCCCCTCTCTTTGCGAGCATCTGTGCACATACTGACTGGCAAGGCGCGCACCTCAACACGTCGCAGAGCAATGCTTTTGGCTTCATGCTCTGCTGGGAGAAGAGGAAAAGGGAAGCTGTAAGTAGCAATAACAGGAAGTAAACATTTTCCCGCTGAAGCGTTGAAACGCTGTGGATAACAAACAAGAAATACGTTGGCGCCCTAGCAACAGCACCACCATGTCACAGAAAATTAAATGCCCCGGGTGAGGATCGAACTCACGACCTTAAGATTATGAGACTTACGCGCTGCCTACTGCGCTACCGAGGCACGGGTGCACCGCTTGTCCTGGAAACTGGGTAAACACCTTACCCAATATTAGACGTAGAGACACTGTACTTCCTGGATAACGTGTTCTGTTGCTACACGTGCACTGCCGGCCCAGTTGATTGCGGTGCTGCTGCAGCTGTTGCAACGATAGGCAGCACTCCTTGTCGTTGAAGTTCAGTGCCTCGGAGGCACCCGGACCAGCAACTTGTGAGGCCAGGCCGACGCTAGTCTGTAGAACATGATGCGAGCGTCCTAGTGGGGACCCGCGAGTGCTGCGTTCTCGGTCCTTCTCAAGGGAAATCCAGCTACACATTCTTGTGGATCGTGCATCTCAAGCGCTCAAGCCACGCGGCAGCATTATCGCGGGAAAAGCAAAATGATGCATCGGCCGGGAATCGAACCCGGGCCGCCCGCGTGGCAGGCGAGCATTCTACCACTGAACCACCGATGCTCGGGCCAGCGGTAACTTGACGCTGCTTGCCGAGCAGATGTCTCAAGGGAAAGTGGGACTGCCGTCAAGCGCCGTAGCATTCTGTGGAAAAGATGCTGCAGACGCTGAATCCTGCACTGCACTGCTCTGCTTAAAAATGCCGCCAGAACGCGGTCCTCTGCGTACTCTTGCGTTGCCGGCGCCCAACTCTTGCCAAAGGATGCGAAATGTGCGCGGATACGCTGTCCGAATGCGTCTGGATGTGCTCCCCTAGCCTGCCTCGAAATGCGCCTGCCAGGTACGATCACCTTCGGCCGCTGCCGACTGGCGGGAAGCCGACACAGCGCGGACGCGCGGCGCTCGCTTGTGCGGTGGTGGTGTAATGGTCAGCATAGTTGCGTTCCAAGCAGTTGATCCGGGTTCGATTCCCGGCCACCGCAGCAGGCTTTTAATTTCGCGTATGAGTACTTTTGCCACGCGCTCTTAAATTATTGTTTTTTCGCCCTCTTACTCGCTGCATACCAGCCCTTAGTGTGTCCTCGACTTGTCTCGACTTTGCTCGGCTGACGCGAGAGCTGACGCTCTCAAATCGGCCTATATCAAAACGACAAGCACGAGAAACGACTGAGAGAGGTAAGGAGAGGCGAGGCGATGGACACACAGCACGCCCCTTCATTTCACGGTGGCGTCTCCCTGACCGAATCGGGCTGTAGCTCCGAAAAGAAAGGAGAAACAAAAATAGGAAGTAAAAGTGCCAATAGCGCCCTGTGTTCCCATGCGCTCACCCGCCCAAGTACTGACAAGGGCCAAAGTTGTTACGCATCGGCAATCGGACATTTTCTTTCATTTTCTCTTTATCGGTTGAGAACCAGTGTATTCAAGATATTATGGCCATTGCCGAGTGAATGCTGTAGCGCTCCCCGACGAGTCGGGTTCGGATCCTCTATCAACTTCCACGCAGGGTGATGATCTTTTGGTCACCACACTCGCCAGCTGAAATCGGCGCCGCCTTTTCGTAGTAGGAAAAGAGTAGTGGCCCGTGGGGGGATCGAACCCACGACCTTCGCGTTATTAGCACGACGCTCTAACCAACTGAGCTAACGGGCCTCGGCAGATGCAGTTGCTCAGCCCTACGCTGGAAACAGGTGGCATGAAGCCGCACACCATTTCTATGGTCGTCGTGTGTCTGCTTCCCTAGTCTATATTCTGCTGACGGTCACGAAACAGTAGCTATATTGCGAGCAGGACGGGAAAACGGCCGCTCGGACAGCTCAAACTTGTCACGATTCGTGTGGAAAAAATTCCGTTCCGGTACCGGGAATCGAACCCGGGCCTCCTGGGTGAAAGCCAGGTATCCTAGCCACTAGACCACACCGGATGTGGCCGTTTCGTTCGACCGTTCGTACGGTCGCTTGTCGCATTTCGTGTCGAGTGCCGCGTCGGCGCCCCCCTCTCTTTGCGAGCATCTGTGCACATACTGACTGGCAAGGCGCGCACCTCAAACGTCGCAGAGCAATGCTTTTGGCTTCATGCTCTGCTGGGAGAAGAGGAAAAGGGAAGCTGTAAGTAGCAATAACAGGAAGTAAACATTTTCCCGCTGAAGCGTTGAAACGCTGTGGATAACAAACAAGAAATACGTTGGCGCCCTAGCAACAGCACCACCATGTCACAGAAAATTAAATGCCCCGGGTGAGGATCGAACTCACGACCTTAAGATTGTGAGACTTACGCGCTGCCTACTGCGCTACCGAGGCACGGGTGCACCGCTTGTCCTGGAAACTGGGTAAACACCTTACCCAATATTAGACGTAGAGACACTGTACTTCCTGGATAACGTGTTCTGTTGCTACACGTGCACTGCCGGCCCAGTTGATTGCGGTGCTGCTGCAGCTGTTGCAACGATAGGCAGCACTCCTTGTCGTTGAAGTTCAGTGCCTCGGAGGCACCCGGACCCAGCAACTTGTGAGGCCAGGCCGACGCTAGTCTGTAGAACATGATGCGAGCGTCCTAGTGGGGGACCCGCGAGTGCTGCGTTCTCGGTCCTTCTCAAGGGAAATCCAGCTACACATTCTTGTGGATCGTGCATCTCAAGCGCTCAAGCCACGCGGCAGCATTATCGCGGGAAAAGCAAAATGATGCATCGGCCGGGAATCGAACCCGGGCCGCCCGCGTGGCAGGCGAGCATTCTACCACTGAACCACCGATGCTCGGGCCAGCGGTAACTTGACGCTGCTTGCCGAGCAGATGTCTCAAGGGAAAAAGGGAAAGTGGGACTGCCGTCAAGCGCCGTAGCATTCTGTGGAAAAGATGCTGCAGACGCTGAATCCTGCACTGCACTGCTCTGCTTAAAAATGCCGCCAGAACGCGGTCCTCTGCGTACTCTTGCGTTGCCGGCGCCCAACTCTTGCCAAAGGATGCGAAATGTGCGCGGATACGCTGTCCGAATGCGTCTGGATGTGCTCCCCTAGCCTGCCTCGAAATGCGCCTGCCAGGTACGATCACCTTCGGCCGCTGCCGACTGGCGGGAAGCCCGACACAGCGCGGACGCGCGGCGCTCGCTTGTGCCGGGTGGTGGTGTAATGGTCAGCATAGTTGCGTTCCAAGCAGTTGATCCGGGTTCGATTCCCGGCCACCGCAGCAGGCTTTTAATTTCGCGTATGAGTACTTTTGCCACGCGCTCTTAAATTATTGTTTTTTTCGCCCTCTTACTCGCTGCATACCAGCCCTTAGTGTGTCTCGACTTGTCTCGACTTTGCTCGGCTGACGCGAGAGCTGACGCTCTCAAATCGGCCTATATCAAAACGACAAGCACGAGAAACGACTGAGAGAGGTAAGGAGAGGCGAGGCGATGGACACACAGCACGCCCCCTTCATTTCACGGTGGCGTCTCCCTGACCGAATCGGGCTGTAGCTCCGAAAAGAAAGGAGAAACAAAAATAGGAAGTAAAAGTGCCAATAGCGCCCTGTGTTCCCATGCGCTCACCCGCCCAAGTACTGACAAGGGCCAAAGTTGTTACGCATCGGCAATCGGACATTTTCTTTCATTTTCTCTTTATCGGTTGAGAACCAGTGTATTCAAGATATTATGGCCATTGCCGAGTGAATGCTGTAGCGCTCCCCGACGAGTCGGGGTTCGGATCCTCTATCAACTTCCACGCAGGGTGATGATCTTTTGGTCACCACACTCGCCAGCTGAAATCGGCGCCGCCTTTTCGTAGTAGGAAAAGAGTAGTGGCCCGTGGGGGGATCGAACCCACGACCTTCGCGTTATTAGCACGACGCTCTAACCAACTGAGGCTAACGGGCCTCGCAGATGCAGTTGCTCAGCCCTACGCTGGAAAACAGGTGGCATGAAGCCGCACACCATTTCTATGGTCGTCGTGTGTCTGCTTCCCTAGTCTATATTCTGCTGACGGTCACGAAACAGTAGCTATATTGCGAG
>NW_025728867.1:10000-12500 GCF_021461385.2 Schistocerca piceifrons
ACGTTGTGCCTTAACCTAACCCATGTTGTGCCTTAACCTAACCCACGTTGTGCCTTAACCTAACCCACGTTGTGCCTTAACCTAACCCACGTTGTGCCTTAACCTAACCCACGTTGTGCCTTAACCTAACCCACGTTGTGCCTTAACCTAACCCACGTTGTGCCTTAACCTAACCCACGTTGTGCCTTAACCTAACCCACGTTGTCCCCTAAAGTAACCCACGTTGTCCCCTAACGTAACCCACGTTGTCCCCTAACGTAACCCATGTTGTCGCCTAAACCTGCTCTGTAATTGTTATACGACTCGTTCAATTAGTGTAGTGTTGCCCACCCGCAACCCTCGCAATATAGTTCGCTACTCGCACTGCCCGCTCCCCTGTGTATCGCTTCATGTTAAACACCTTGCAAGTCTTGCTGACTTTCCACATGCTCCTGCTGTACACTGTAATGTGGATGGCAGCAGGACGTACATGCCGCCCCTCCCCACGTCCCCACCTTGCCCCCCTGCCTTCGCAAGCTGGTTGGTGAGAAGTTTGCATGTTCAATGCCCTTCGCATGCGACGTACTCAGGCTACGTTGTGGTGCGGCCTGTGTCAACCGTCCGCTAATGTCGTACGCGTAAACCACAATCTGTACTGCACATTCGTCCTTATGTACCGAATGATACATCGTGGCACATGTGTGACCGTACAACGACTGCGCCCAAAAACGGCGGACCATACAGTGCAAATATTGTGCACGCAGCTACGTGTCGTCTCCCTATGAGAGCTGGATTGCAGTGTGGTACGCCATAGAGACGTGTGGGAGGAACGGACGCCGTGGATGGCGATCAGCATGAGCTGTCTGTTGATGTATTCGGACCTAGTCGTCTCTCCTCACACACCGTGATGGCATGGTGCACCGCGTTCCATATCTGCGACATGCTACAGAGGCCGGTTGACAGTCGTTCGAGCAATGGACATCGCATACGTACGGGGGCCACCTTCCACGTATTGTCTAGGCGTGCACATTTTGTTGCGTGTATGTGGGCAGACGTAGTGTGGCGTGACACCTGACACAGGCATGCAATAATCGTTGAAGTTGCAAATGGCGATGGACGCCTGCGTTTTCTGGTGAAGTTACGCAAATGAACAAATGGTAACCTGTTGTGGTGCGGTTGTTCTCGCTAGGGGTGAATCGGTGATGGCGACGATAGGTTGAGGTACGAACCGGTTGTTCCAGCGATACCCACCATGCCGACGAAACTGAACGGCATCTGGGTGTGAAGCGATACGCGGCGGTGGCTGGGTGGGACCGTCCCCGGCCGGTGAGGGGGCGCCTCCCGGCGTGCTGGCCGCGCGGTGCGTGGGCGCACGCGCTACAGCCGGCTGGTGGGGGCGGCCAGTGGCAGGCGCGCCGGCCGACGGACGCGGCAGGCGTCGCAGCTGCGCGCCGGCGCACCCTGCGCGCGGCGCCGTGCGGCCAAAGTAGGTCCTCGCGGGCCCGGTGCGAAGCGCGGTGGACATCTTCAGTGTGCTGGTCCGATTGAGGACTGTGTGCGTTGAGGATGCGCCGCCGCCCGGCGCTCGGCGCCGCGACGCCGTCTGCTGCTCGGTCGCCCCAGCGGTTCTCGCTGGTGGTTTGTATCGCAGCTGTGCGGATGTGTTGGCGCGTGTGCTGTGCTGGGAGAGTTCGCTTCGGCACCCAAGTGGGGCTTTTGTCCTTCTGTGGCGCTGGCGTTGGAGCTGCCGGTCACCGTAGGTGGCGCGTGTTGTCTCCCGCCGGCAATGCCACGACAGCACGCTCCCGGGCCTCTGTCGGCAGCGGCAAGCTCAGTTGGGAGCACGGGTGGTCGCACCGAAAGCGTCTACTCGCCTAACTCCGGGCGATTGCGCCTCTCTCGAACCCGACCAAGTACTTGGGACGGCGCTGCGCGCCGCCGGGACCTGAGAGGGTTTCGAGGTGTATTGTGCAGGGGAGCTCAGCCTCCTCCTGTTTGCAGAATGATTGAGCGGACGCTTGCGTGTTCGCGCGGGCCCCCGGGACACACTCCCGGGCGGCCGGCTGCTCAGCTCTAGTTGACGCAGCTCCCTGGTTGATCCTGCCAGTAGTCATATGCTTGTCTCAAAGATTAAGCCATGCATGTCTCAGTACAAGCCGCATTAAGGTGAAACCGCGAATGGCTCATTAAATCAGTTATGGTTCCTTAGATCGTACCCACGTTACTTGGATAACTGTGGTAATTCTAGAGCTAATACATGCAAACAGAGTCCCGACCAGAGATGGAAGGGACGCTTTTATTAGATCAAAACCAATCGGTCGGCTCGTCCGGTCCGTTTGCCTTGGTGACTCTGAATAACTTTGGGCTGATCGCACGGTCCTCGTACCGGCGACGCATCTTTCAAATGTCTGCCTTATCAACTGTCGATGGTAGGTTCTGCGCCTACCATGGTTGTAACGGGTAACGGGGAATCAGGGTTCGATTCCGGAGAGGGAGCCTGAGAAACGGCTACCACATCCAA
>NW_025728867.1:20000-25000 GCF_021461385.2 Schistocerca piceifrons
CCAATATGCGACATTCCCGCTGTCCCTATACATGAGCCGCGACCTGTACCACTTACGAGCGAGAGACGCGATCGCGTTGCTCACTGTACGGCGTCCGATACCGAGCCATCAGCATGTCGGTCCCCATGCGCGTTGCACTCGCACTCGCAGTCGCAAAAACGTGGGGCAAATATATTACGCGGAAGAGCTATAACAGACCGAGCCCCACTGCATGGGGGGAGTCTTTGTCACTAATGTACACAGATGGAACATTTTGGACTGGAACCAGATTACCCGTACACACGGCGCTGATTAGTAATCAATGCAGAGCCATCAAACTACAGCAAATATACACAACTGTCCGTATACATGCTGAAAGAGTCTGCCCACAATGGGAACCACACGTCAGCCAGACACTCTGATCACGCACCACTCTCTGCTTCTAACAGGCGCACATACAATATGTAAGCACCAGCATGGAACAACATCCAGTGCATCTTCTCCGCCACATTACACAATCCACACTATCACAACCAGACCAGGAGGTCCATGCGGAAAATACAATATCCCAGCCTTTCGACATCCACCATTGCGCAGACCAGGCACCAACACCCACACATGTCCTATACAACGGTGCACCCAACATCACAATAGTACCTCCTGTCACAGCGCACAAACAATGACATGAGTCAAAGACACAGGTCTCACACAAGCATAGAATTGGAGCGCCGCCTCTAATAAGCCAAAGGTGCATCCTGACGTGACAAATCTGATCATGTCACAAGCATTCACTTACTATAATCACTATCAACGAACCTGCCGCCCCCGCCCCCCCCCCCCCTACACCTTTCCTTACAACAACGTGTAACCTAACCTAACCTAACCTAACCTATGTTGTACCTTAACCTAACCTATGTTGTACCTTAACCTAACCTATGTTGTACCTTAACCTAACCTATGTTGTACCTTAACCTAACCTATGTTGTACCTTAACCTAACCTATGTTGTACCTTAACCTAACCTATGTTGTACCTTAACCTAACCTATGTTGTACCTTAACCTAACCTATGTTGTACCTTAACCTAACCTATGTTGTACCTTAACCTAACCTATGTTGTACCTTAACCTAACCTATGTTGTACCTTAACCTAACCTATGTTGTACCTTAACCTAACCCATGTTGTACCTTAACCTAACCCATGTTGTACCTTAACCTAACCCATGTTGTACCTTAACCTAACCCATGTTGTACCTTAACCTAACCCATGTTGTACCTTAACCTAACCCATGTTGTACCTTAACCTAACCCATGTTGTACCTTAACCTAACCCATGTTGTACCTTAACCTAACCCATGTTGTACCTTAACCTAACCCATGTTGTACCTTAACCTAACCCATGTTGTGCCTTAACCTAACCCATGTTGTGCCTTAACCTAACCCATGTTGTGCCTTAACCTAACCCATGTTGTGCCTTAACCTAACCCATGTTGTGCCTTAACCTAACCCACGTTGTGCCTTAACCTAACCCACGTTGTGCCTTAACCTAACCCACGTTGTGCCTTAACCTAACCCATGTTGTGCCTTAACCTAACCCATGTTGTGCCTTAACCTAACCCATGTTGTGCCTTAACCTAACCCATGTTGTGCCTTAACCTAACCCATGTTGTGCCTTAACCTAACCCATGTTGTGCCTTAACCTAACCCATGTTGTGCCTTAACCTAACCCACGTTGTGCCTTAACCTAACCCACGTTGTGCCTTAACCTAACCCACGTTGTGCCTTAACCTAACCCATGTTGTGCCTTAACCTAACCCATGTTGTGCCTTAACCTAACCCATGTTGTGCCTTAACCTAACCCATGTTGTGCCTTAACCTAACCCACGTTGTGCCTTAACCTAACCCACGTTGTGCCTTAACCTAACCCACGTTGTGCCTTAACCTAACCCACGTTGTGCCTTAACCTAACCCACGTTGTGCCTTAACCTAACCCACGTTGTGCCTTAACCTAACCCACGTTGTCCCCTAAAGTAACCCACGTTGTCCCCTAACGTAACCCACGTTGTCCCCTAACGTAACCCATGTTGTCGCCTAAACCTGCTCTGTAATTGTTATACGACTCGTTCAATTAGTGTAGTGTTGCCCACCCGCAACCCTCGCAATATAGTTCGCTACTCGCACTGCCCGCTCCCCTGTGTATCGCTTCATGTTAAACACCTTGCAAGTCTTGCTGACTTTCCACATGCTCCTGCTGTACACTGTAATGTGGATGGCAGCAGGACGTACATGCCGCCCCTCCCCACGTCCCCACCTTGCCCCCCTGCCTTCGCAAGCTGGTTGGTGAGAAGTTTGCATGTTCAATGCCCTTCGCATGCGACGTACTCAGGCTACGTTGTGGTGCGGCCTGTGTCAACCGTCCGCTAATGTCGTACGCGTAAACCACAATCTGTACTGCACATTCGTCCTTATGTACCGAATGATACATCGTGGCACATGTGTGACCGTACAACGACTGCGCCCAAAAACGGCGGACCATACAGTGCAAATATTGTGCACGCAGCTACGTGTCGTCTCCCTATGAGAGCTGGATTGCAGTGTGGTACGCCATAGAGACGTGTGGGAGGAACGGACGCCGTGGATGGCGATCAGCATGAGCTGTCTGTTGATGTATTCGGACCTAGTCGTCTCTCCTCACACACCGTGATGGCATGGTGCACCGCGTTCCATATCTGCGACATGCTACAGAGGCCGGTTGACAGTCGTTCGAGCAATGGACATCGCATACGTACGGGGGCCACCTTCCACGTATTGTCTAGGCGTGCACATTTTGTTGCGTGTATGTGGGCAGACGTAGTGTGGCGTGACACCTGACACAGGCATGCAATAATCGTTGAAGTTGCAAATGGCGATGGACGCCTGCGTTTTCTGGTGAAGTTACGCAAATGAACAAATGGTAACCTGTTGTGGTGCGGTTGTTCTCGCTAGGGGTGAATCGGTGATGGCGACGATAGGTTGAGGTACGAACCGGTTGTTCCAGCGATACCCACCATGCCGACGAAACTGAACGGCATCTGGGTGTGAAGCGATACGCGGCGGTGGCTGGGTGGGACCGTCCCCGGCCGGTGAGGGGGCGCCTCCCGGCGTGCTGGCCGCGCGGTGCGTGGGCGCACGCGCTACAGCCGGCTGGTGGGGGCGGCCAGTGGCAGGCGCGCCGGCCGACGGACGCGGCAGGCGTCGCAGCTGCGCGCCGGCGCACCCTGCGCGCGGCGCCGTGCGGCCAAAGTAGGTCCTCGCGGGCCCGGTGCGAAGCGCGGTGGACATCTTCAGTGTGCTGGTCCGATTGAGGACTGTGTGCGTTGAGGATGCGCCGCCGCCCGGCGCTCGGCGCCGCGACGCCGTCTGCTGCTCGGTCGCCCCAGCGGTTCTCGCTGGTGGTTTGTATCGCAGCTGTGCGGATGTGTTGGCGCGTGCGCTGTGCTGGGAGAGTTCGCTTCGGCACCCAAGTGGGGCTTTTGTCCTTCTGTGGCGCTGGCGTTGGAGCTGCCGGTCACCGTAGGTGGCGCGTGTTGTCTCCCGCCGGCAATGCCACGACAGCACGCTCCCGGGCCTCTGTCGGCAGCGGCAAGCTCAGTTGGGAGCACGGGTGGTCGCACCGAAAGCGTCTACTCGCCTAACTCCGGGCGATTGCGCCTCTCTCGAACCCGACCAAGTACTTGGGACGGCGCTGCGCGCCGCCGGGACCTGAGAGGGTTTCGAGGTGTATTGTGCAGGGGAGCTCAGCCTCCTCCTGTTTGCAGAATGATTGAGCGGACGCTTGCGTGTTCGCGCGGGCCCCCGGGACACACTCCCGGGCGGCCGGCTGCTCAGCTCTAGTTGACGCAGCTCCCTGGTTGATCCTGCCAGTAGTCATATGCTTGTCTCAAAGATTAAGCCATGCATGTCTCAGTACAAGCCGCATTAAGGTGAAACCGCGAATGGCTCATTAAATCAGTTATGGTTCCTTAGATCGTACCCACGTTACTTGGATAACTGTGGTAATTCTAGAGCTAATACATGCAAACAGAGTCCCGACCAGAGATGGAAGGGACGCTTTTATTAGATCAAAACCAATCGGTCGGCTCGTCCGGTCCGTTTGCCTTGGTGACTCTGAATAACTTTGGGCTGATCGCACGGTCCTCGTACCGGCGACGCATCTTTCAAATGTCTGCCTTATCAACTGTCGATGGTAGGTTCTGCGCCTACCATGGTTGTAACGGGTAACGGGGAATCAGGGTTCGATTCCGGAGAGGGAGCCTGAGAAACGGCTACCACATCCAAGGAAGGCAGCAGGCGCGCAAATTACCCACTCCCGGCACGGGGAGGTAGTGACGAAAAATAACGATACGGGACTCATCCGAGGCCCCGTAATCGGAATGAGTACACTTTAAATCCTTTAACGAGTATCTATTGGAGGGCAAGTCTGGTGCCAGCAGCCGCGGTAATTCCAGCTCCAATAGCGTATATTAAAGTTGTTGCGGTTAAAAAGCTCGTAGTTGGATTTGTGTCCCACGCTGTTGGTTCACCGCCCGTCGGTGTTTAACTGGCATGTATCGTGGGACGTCCTGCCGGTGGGGCGAGCCGAAGGCGTGCGACCGCCTCGTGCGTGCTCGTGCGTCCCGAGGCGGACCCCGTTGAAATCCTACCAGGGTGCTCTTTATTGAGTGTCTCGGTGGGCCGGCACGTTTACTTTGAACAAATTAGAGTGCTTAAAGCAGGCAAGCCCGCCTGAATACTGTGTGCATGGAATAATGGAATAGGACCTCGGTTCTATTTTGTTGGTTTTCGGAACCCGAGGTAATGATTAATAGGGACAGGCGGGGGCATTCGTATTGCGACGTTAGAGGTGAAATTCTTGGATCGTCGCAAGACGAACAGAAGCGAAAGCATTTGCCAAGTATGTTTTCATTAATCAAGAACGAAAGTTAGAGGTTCGAAGGCGATCAGATACCGCCCTAGTTCTAACCATAAACGATGCCAGCCAGCG
>NW_025728867.1:32500-35000 GCF_021461385.2 Schistocerca piceifrons
GCCGCCTCTAATAAGCCAAAGGTGCATCCTGACGTGACAAATCTGATCATGTCACAAGCATTCACTTACTATAATCACTATCAACGAACCTGCCGCCCCCGCCCCCCCCCCCCCTACACCTTTCCTTACAACAACGTGTAACCTAACCTAACCTAACCTAACCTATGTTGTACCTTAACCTAACCTATGTTGTACCTTAACCTAACCTATGTTGTACCTTAACCTAACCTATGTTGTACCTTAACCTAACCTATGTTGTACCTTAACCTAACCTATGTTGTACCTTAACCTAACCTATGTTGTACCTTAACCTAACCTATGTTGTACCTTAACCTAACCTATGTTGTACCTTAACCTAACCTATGTTGTACCTTAACCTAACCTATGTTGTACCTTAACCTAACCTATGTTGTACCTTAACCTAACCTATGTTGTACCTTAACCTAACCTATGTTGTACCTTAACCTAACCCATGTTGTACCTTAACCTAACCCATGTTGTACCTTAACCTAACCCATGTTGTACCTTAACCTAACCCATGTTGTACCTTAACCTAACCCATGTTGTACCTTAACCTAACCCATGTTGTACCTTAACCTAACCCATGTTGTACCTTAACCTAACCCATGTTGTACCTTAACCTAACCCATGTTGTACCTTAACCTAACCCATGTTGTACCTTAACCTAACCCATGTTGTGCCTTAACCTAACCCATGTTGTGCCTTAACCTAACCCATGTTGTGCCTTAACCTAACCCATGTTGTGCCTTAACCTAACCCATGTTGTGCCTTAACCTAACCCATGTTGTGCCTTAACCTAACCCACGTTGTGCCTTAACCTAACCCACGTTGTGCCTTAACCTAACCCATGTTGTGCCTTAACCTAACCCATGTTGTGCCTTAACCTAACCCATGTTGTGCCTTAACCTAACCCATGTTGTGCCTTAACCTAACCCATGTTGTGCCTTAACCTAACCCATGTTGTGCCTTAACCTAACCCATGTTGTGCCTTAACCTAACCCATGTTGTGCCTTAACCTAACCCACGTTGTGCCTTAACCTAACCCACGTTGTGCCTTAACCTAACCCACGTTGTGCCTTAACCTAACCCATGTTGTGCCTTAACCTAACCCATGTTGTGCCTTAACCTAACCCATGTTGTGCCTTAACCTAACCCATGTTGTGCCTTAACCTAACCCACGTTGTGCCTTAACCTAACCCACGTTGTGCCTTAACCTAACCCACGTTGTGCCTTAACCTAACCCACGTTGTGCCTTAACCTAACCCACGTTGTGCCTTAACCTAACCCACGTTGTGCCTTAACCTAACCCACGTTGTCCCCTAAAGTAACCCACGTTGTCCCCTAACGTAACCCACGTTGTCCCCTAACGTAACCCATGTTGTCGCCTAAACCTGCTCTGTAATTGTTATACGACTCGTTCAATTAGTGTAGTGTTGCCCACCCGCAACCCTCGCAATATAGTTCGCTACTCGCACTGCCCGCTCCCCTGTGTATCGCTTCATGTTAAACACCTTGCAAGTCTTGCTGACTTTCCACATGCTCCTGCTGTACACTGTAATGTGGATGGCAGCAGGACGTACATGCCGCCCCTCCCCACGTCCCCACCTTGCCCCCCTGCCTTCGCAAGCTGGTTGGTGAGAAGTTTGCATGTTCAATGCCCTTCGCATGCGACGTACTCAGGCTACGTTGTGGTGCGGCCTGTGTCAACCGTCCGCTAATGTCGTACGCGTAAACCACAATCTGTACTGCACATTCGTCCTTATGTACCGAATGATACATCGTGGCACATGTGTGACCGTACAACGACTGCGCCCAAAAACGGCGGACCATACAGTGCAAATATTGTGCACGCAGCTACGTGTCGTCTCCCTATGAGAGCTGGATTGCAGTGTGGTACGCCATAGAGACGTGTGGGAGGAACGGACGCCGTGGATGGCGATCAGCATGAGCTGTCTGTTGATGTATTCGGACCTAGTCGTCTCTCCTCACACACCGTGATGGCATGGTGCACCGCGTTCCATATCTGCGACATGCTACAGAGGCCGGTTGACAGTCGTTCGAGCAATGGACATCGCATACGTACGGGGGCCACCTTCCACGTATTGTCTAGGCGTGCACATTTTGTTGCGTGTATGTGGGCAGACGTGGTGTGGCGTGACACCTGACACAGGCATGCAATAATCGTTGAAGTTGCAAATGGCGATGGACGCCTGCGTTTTCTGGTGAAGTTACGCAAATGAACAAATGGTAACCTGTTGTGGTGCGGTTGTTCTCGCTAGGGGTGAATCGGTGATGGCGACGATAGGTTGAGGTACGAACCGGTTGTTCCAGCGATACCCACCATGCCGACGAAACTGAACGGCATCTGGGTGTGAAGCGATACGCGGCGGTGGCTGGGTGGGACCGTCCCCGGCCGGTGAGGGGGCGCCTCCCGGCGTGCTGGCCGCGCGGTGCGTGGGCGCACGCGCTACAGCCGGCT
>NW_025728867.1:40000-42500 GCF_021461385.2 Schistocerca piceifrons
CCGGTCCTTGCGGCCGGCCGCGAAGCCCTGACGAGTAGGAGGGTCGCGGCGGTGGGCGCAGAAGGGTCTGGGCGTGAGCCTGCCTGGAGCCGCCGTCGGTGCAGATCTTGGTGGTAGTAGCAAATACTCCAGCGAGGCCCTGGAGGGCTGACGCGGAGAAGGGTTTCGTGTGAACAGCCGTTGCACACGAGTCAGTCGATCCTAAGCCCTAGGAGAAATCCGATGTTGATGGGGGCCGTCATAGCATGATGCGCTTTGTGCTGGCCCCCGTTGGGCGAAAGGGAATCCGGTTCCTATTCCGGAACCCGGCAGCGGAACCGATACAAGTCGGGCCCCTCTTTTAGAGATGCTCGTCGGGGTAACCCAAAAGGACCCGGAGACGCCGTCGGGAGATCGGGGAAGAGTTTTCTTTTCTGCATGAGCGTTCGAGTTCCCTGGAATCCTCTAGCAGGGAGATAGGGTTTGGAACGCGAAGAGCACCGCAGTTGCGGCGGTGTCCCGATCTTCCCCTCGGACCTTGAAAATCCGGGAGAGGGCCACGTGGAGGTGTCGCGCCGGTTCGTACCCATATCCGCAGCAGGTCTCCAAGGTGAAGAGCCTCTAGTCGATAGAATAATGTAGGTAAGGGAAGTCGGCAAATTGGATCCGTAACTTCGGGATAAGGATTGGCTCTGAGGATCGGGGCGTGTCGGGCTTGGTCGGGAAGTGGGTCAGCGCTAACGTGCCGGGCCTGGGCGAGGTGAGTGCCGTAGGGGTGCCGGTAAGTGCGGGCGTTTAGCGCGGGCGTGGTCTGCTCTCGCCGTTGGTCGGCCTCGTGCTGGCCGGCGGTGCAGGATGCGCGCGCCTGCGCGGCGTTCGCGCCCCGGTGCTTCAACCTGCGTGCAGGATCCGAGCTCGGTCCCGTGCCTTGGCCTCCCACGGATCTTCCTTGCTGCGAGGCCGCGTCCGCCTTAGCGTGCTCCTCCGGGGGCGCGCGGGTGCGCGGATTCTCTTCGGCCGCCATTCAACGATCAACTCAGAACTGGCACGGACTGGGGGAATCCGACTGTCTAATTAAAACAAAGCATTGCGATGGCCCTAGCGGGTGTTGACGCAATGTGATTTCTGCCCAGTGCTCTGAATGTCAACGTGAAGAAATTCAAGCAAGCGCGGGTAAACGGCGGGAGTAACTATGACTCTCTTAAGGTGGCCAAGTGGCGGCGGTGTGGCTGCATCCGGACTTGGCTTTTCGAAGTGCGGTCTTGATGTAGTCGTGCTGCTGCTGCGAGGTGCCTTCCTTGGGTTGTAGTTACAGGGAGAGTGATGCGCAATACATGGGCCTAGCCCTCTTAGCCTCTCCTCTCCTGCGGTCTTCTCCCCTTCTCGTGGGCCCGCTGATTTTCGCAGAGTGGAAGACCGCACCAGGGGCTTGGGGGGGTTACCAGCCCCCCCTCGCACTATCCCTTTGTTAGTTGGGGGCAGTATTCAGAGAAAAAGTGGTGGCCCTTCCGCTGAAGGTGCCACCCCAACTTCCCCAGCACCTAGCCGGCCAACCGGCCGTGCCGAAAATTTTGTAACTTTTGCAGCTATGTATACCTGTAGTGAGTGCCACCGCAGCTTCACCACCAAGAACGGTCTCGGGGTCCATCGCCGCCGCCAACACCTTGCGGCCGCCAACGCGGAGATCGTCACGGAGAGGCATCGCGCGAGGTGGACGGAGGAAGAAGTCCTGTCGCTCGCCAAGGCAGAGGCCGAACTGTTCCTCGAGAGGGACGCCCGGTTCTTCTTTGTAAATCAAGAACTCATCAGGATGTTCCCCGACCGAACGCTTGAGGCAATCAAGTGCCGACGGCGGCAAGCTGCCCACAAGCAGCTTGTCCGCCAATTCATGGAGGCGCTTGAGATCGGTCGGGGGGAAGAGCCGGCGTCCCGCCGGGGAGCAGCGAGCCCGCTGCCTGACGCGGGCGAGGCCGCTGCGCCGCCCGTCGACGCAGCCGAGGACTTCGCGGCCGACGCCACCGGGCCGCCGCCGGAGGGGCCGACTGACGCCGCCATCTGGGAGCATCTGGCGGGGCTACCCGCTTCCGCCCAGCGTTTCTCTGCCCTGGATCGTGTCATAGGTCTGGGGCGGGGCACGCCGCCCGATGTCATCCTGGGCATGCTCCCGGATGCCCTTGCGTCGGTCGGGTCCAGAGGGGAGAGATCGATCACCAGGACACAGCGGCCGCGCCAACCATCGAAGCGGCCGCCTGCCGCGCCGCCGACGCAGAAGCGCAAGCGGCGCCGCTGGGAGTACGCGAGAACGCAGGATGCCTTCCGACGGTCGCGTGCACGTTGCGTGCGCGGCCTCTTGGATGGCACCCTGCTCCAGCCGCCACCTGCCATCCCTGGTCTGCTGGACTTCTGGGCGGACCTCTTCACCAAGAAGCCCATCTCCACCGCGGGCTTCATTCGTGACCGCCTCCTCCCGCACTCAGAGCCTGTCGCTCTTGAGTGCATATGGGGGCCGGTCACACATGAG
>NW_025728867.1:47500-55000 GCF_021461385.2 Schistocerca piceifrons
CGCGTTGCACTCGCACTCGCAGTCGCAAAAACGTGGGGCAAATATATTACGCGGAAGAGCTATAACAGACCGAGCCCCACTGCATGGGGGGAGTCTTTGTCACTAATGTACACAGATGGAACATTTTGGACTGGAACCAGATTACCCGTACACACGGCGCTGATTAGTAATCAATGCAGAGCCATCAAACTACAGCAAATATACACAACTGTCCGTATACATGCTGAAAGAGTCTGCCCACAATGGGAACCACACGTCAGCCAGACACTCTGATCACGCACCACTCTCTGCTTCTAACAGGCGCACATACAATATGTAAGCACCAGCATGGAACAACATCCAGTGCATCTTCTCCGCCACATTACACAATCCACACTATCACAACCAGACCAGGAGGTCCATGCGGAAAATACAATATCCCAGCCTTTCGACATCCACCATTGCGCAGACCAGGCACCAACACCCACACATGTCCTATACAACGGTGCACCCAACATCACAATAGTACCTCCTGTCACAGCGCACAAACAATGACATGAGTCAAAGACACAGGTCTCACACAAGCATAGAATTGGAGCGCCGCCTCTAATAAGCCAAAGGTGCATCCTGACGTGACAAATCTGATCATGTCACAAGCATTCACTTACTATAATCACTATCAACGAACCTGCCGCCCCCGCCCCCCCCCCCCTACACCTTTCCTTACAACAACGTGTAACCTAACCTAACCTAACCTAACCTATGTTGTACCTTAACCTAACCTATGTTGTACCTTAACCTAACCTATGTTGTACCTTAACCTAACCTATGTTGTACCTTAACCTAACCTATGTTGTACCTTAACCTAACCTATGTTGTACCTTAACCTAACCTATGTTGTACCTTAACCTAACCTATGTTGTACCTTAACCTAACCTATGTTGTACCTTAACCTAACCTATGTTGTACCTTAACCTAACCTATGTTGTACCTTAACCTAACCTATGTTGTACCTTAACCTAACCTATGTTGTACCTTAACCTAACCTATGTTGTACCTTAACCTAACCCATGTTGTACCTTAACCTAACCCATGTTGTACCTTAACCTAACCCATGTTGTACCTTAACCTAACCCATGTTGTACCTTAACCTAACCCATGTTGTACCTTAACCTAACCCATGTTGTACCTTAACCTAACCCATGTTGTACCTTAACCTAACCCATGTTGTACCTTAACCTAACCCATGTTGTGCCTTAACCTAACCCATGTTGTGCCTTAACCTAACCCATGTTGTGCCTTAACCTAACCCACGTTGTGCCTTAACCTAACCCACGTTGTGCCTTAACCTAACCCACGTTGTGCCTTAACCTAACCCACGTTGTGCCTTAACCTAACCCACGTTGTGCCTTAACCTAACCCACGTTGTGCCTTAACCTAACCCATGTTGTGCCTTAACCTAACCCATGTTGTGCCTTAACCTAACCCATGTTGTGCCTTAACCTAACCCATGTTGTGCCTTAACCTAACCCATGTTGTGCCTTAACCTAACCCATGTTGTGCCTTAACCTAACCCACGTTGTGCCTTAACCTAACCCACGTTGTGCCTTAACCTAACCCACGTTGTGCCTTAACCTAACCCACGTTGTGCCTTAACCTAACCCACGTTGTGCCTTAACCTAACCCATGTTGTGCCTTAACCTAACCCATGTTGTGCCTTAACCTAACCCATGTTGTGCCTTAACCTAACCCACGTTGTGCCTTAACCTAACCCACGTTGTGCCTTAACCTAACCCACGTTGTGCCTTAACCTAACCCACGTTGTGCCTTAACCTAACCCACGTTGTGCCTTAACCTAACCCACGTTGTCCCCTAAAGTAACCCACGTTGTCCCCTAACGTAACCCACGTTGTCCCCTAACGTAACCCATGTTGTCGCCTAAACCTGCTCTGTAATTGTTATACGACTCGTTCAATTAGTGTAGTGTTGCCCACCCGCAACCCTCGCAATATAGTTCGCTACTCGCACTGCCCGCTCCCCTGTGTATCGCTTCATGTTAAACACCTTGCAAGTCTTGCTGACTTTCCACATGCTCCTGCTGTACACTGTAATGTGGATGGCAGCAGGACGTACATGCCGCCCCTCCCCACGTCCCCACCTTGCCCCCCTGCCTTCGCAAGCTGGTTGGTGAGAAGTTTGCATGTTCAATGCCCTTCGCATGCGACGTACTCAGGCTACGTTGTGGTGCGGCCTGTGTCAACCGTCCGCTAATGTCGTACGCGTAAACCACAATCTGTACTGCACATTCGTCCTTATGTACCGAATGATACATCGTGGCACATGTGTGACCGTACAACGACTGCGCCCAAAAACGGCGGACCATACAGTGCAAATATTGTGCACGCAGCTACGTGTCGTCTCCCTATGAGAGCTGGATTGCAGTGTGGTACGCCATAGAGACGTGTGGGAGGAACGGACGCCGTGGATGGCGATCAGCATGAGCTGTCTGTTGATGTATTCGGACCTAGTCGTCTCTCCTCACACACCGTGATGGCATGGTGCACCGCGTTCCATATCTGCGACATGCTACAGAGGCCGGTTGACAGTCGTTCGAGCAATGGACATCGCATACGTACGGGGGCCACCTTCCACGTATTGTCTAGGCGTGCACATTTTGTTGCGTGTATGTGGGCAGACGTAGTGTGGCGTGACACCTGACACAGGCATGCAATAATCGTTGAAGTTGCAAATGGCGATGGACGCCTGCGTTTTCTGGTGAAGTTACGCAAATGAACAAATGGTAACCTGTTGTGGTGCGGTTGTTCTCGCTAGGGGTGAATCGGTGATGGCGACGATAGGTTGAGGTACGAACCGGTTGTTCCAGCGATACCCACCATGCCGACGAAACTGAACGGCATCTGGGTGTGAAGCGATACGCGGCGGTGGCTGGGTGGGACCGTCCCCGGCCGGTGAGGGGGCGCCTCCCGGCGTGCTGGCCGCGCGGTGCGTGGGCGCACGCGCTACAGCCGGCTGGTGGGGGCGGCCAGTGGCAGGCGCGCCGGCCGACGGACGCGGCAGGCGTCGCAGCTGCGCGCCGGCGCACCCTGCGCGCGGCGCCGTGCGGCCAAAGTAGGTCCTCGCGGGCCCGGTGCGAAGCGCGGTGGACATTGCAGTGTGCTGGTCCGATTGAGGACTGTGTGCGTTGAGGATGCGCCGCCGCCCGGCGCTCGGCGCCGCGACGCCGTCTGCTGCTCGGTCGCCCCAGCGGTTCTCGCTGGTGGTTTGTATCGCCAGCTGTGCGGATGTGTTGGCGTGTGCGCTGTGCTGGGAGAGTTCGCTTCGGCACCCAAGTGGGGCTTTTGTCCTTCTGTGGCGCTGGCGTTGGAGCTGCCGGTCACCGTAGGTGGCGCGTGTTGTCTCCCGCCGGCAATGCCACGACAGCACGCTCCCGGGCCTCTGTCGGCAGCGGCAAGCTCAGTTGGGAGCACGGGTGGTCGCACCGAAAGCGTCTACTCGCCTAACTCCGGGCGATTGCGCCTCTCTCGAACCCGACCAAGTACTTGGGACGGCGCTGCGCGCCGCCGGGACCTGAGAGGGTTTCGAGGTGTATTGTGCAGGGGAGCTCAGCCTCCTCCTGTTTGCAGAATGATTGAGCGGACGCTTGCGTGTTCGCGCGGGCCCCCGGGACACACTCCCGGGCGGCCGGCTGCTCAGCTCTAGTTGACGCAGCTCCCTGGTTGATCCTGCCAGTAGTCATATGCTTGTCTCAAAGATTAAGCCATGCATGTCTCAGTACAAGCCGCATTAAGGTGAAACCGCGAATGGCTCATTAAATCAGTTATGGTTCCTTAGATCGTACCCACGTTACTTGGATAACTGTGGTAATTCTAGAGCTAATACATGCAAACAGAGTCCCGACCAGAGATGGAAGGGACGCTTTTATTAGATCAAAACCAATCGGTCGGCTCGTCCGGTCCGTTTGCCTTGGTGACTCTGAATAACTTTGGGCTGATCGCACGGTCCTCGTACCGGCGACGCATCTTTCAAATGTCTGCCTTATCAACTGTCGATGGTAGGTTCTGCGCCTACCATGGTTGTAACGGGTAACGGGGAATCAGGGTTCGATTCCGGAGAGGGAGCCTGAGAAACGGCTACCACATCCAAGGAAGGCAGCAGGCGCGCAAATTACCCACTCCCGGCACGGGGAGGTAGTGACGAAAAATAACGATACGGGACTCATCCGAGGCCCCGTAATCGGAATGAGTACACTTTAAATCCTTTAACGAGTATCTATTGGAGGGCAAGTCTGGTGCCAGCAGCCGCGGTAATTCCAGCTCCAATAGCGTATATTAAAGTTGTTGCGGTTAAAAAGCTCGTAGTTGGATTTGTGTCCCACGCTGTTGGTTCACCGCCCGTCGGTGTTTAACTGGCATGTATCGTGGGACGTCCTGCCGGTGGGGCGAGCCGAAGGCGTGCGACCGCCCCGTGCGTGCTCGTGCGTCCCGAGGCGGACCCCGTTGAAATCCTACCAGGGTGCTCTTTATTGAGTGTCTCGGTGGGCCGGCACGTTTACTTTGAACAAATTAGAGTGCTTAAAGCAGGCAAGCCCGCCTGAATACTGTGTGCATGGAATAATGGAATAGGACCTCGGTTCTATTTTGTTGGTTTTCGGAACCCGAGGTAATGATTAATAGGGACAGGCGGGGGCATTCGTATTGCGACGTTAGAGGTGAAATTCTTGGATCGTCGCAAGACGAACAGAAGCGAAAGCATTTGCCAAGTATGTTTTCATTAATCAAGAACGAAAGTTAGAGGTTCGAAGGCGATCAGATACCGCCCTAGTTCTAACCATAAACGATGCCAGCCAGCGATCCGCCGCAGTTCCTCCGATGACTCGGCGGGCAGCCTCCGGGAAACCAAAGCTTTTGGGTTCCGGGGGAAGTATGGTTGCAAAGCTGAAACTTAAAGGAATTGACGGAAGGGCACCACCAGGAGTGGAGCCTGCGGCTTAATTTGACTCAACACGGGAAACCTCACCAGGCCCGGACACCGGAAGGATTGACAGATTGATAGCTCTTTCTTGATTCGGTGGGTGGTGGTGCATGGCCGTTCTTAGTTGGTGGAGCGATTTGTCTGGTTAATTCCGATAACGAACGAGACTCTAGCCTGCTAACTAGTCGCGTGACATCCTTCGTGCTGTCAGCGATTACTTTTCTTCTTAGAGGGACAGGCGGCTTCTAGCCGCACGAGATTGAGCAATAACAGGTCTGTGATGCCCTTAGATGTTCTGGGCCGCACGCGCGCTACACTGAAGGAATCAGCGTGTCTTCCTAGGCCGAAAGGTCGGGGTAACCCGCTGAACCTCCTTCGTGCTAGGGATTGGGGCTTGCAATTGTTCCCCATGAACGAGGAATTCCCAGTAAGCGCGAGTCATAAGCTCGCGTTGATTACGTCCCTGCCCTTTGTACACACCGCCCGTCGCTACTACCGATTGAATGATTTAGTGAGGTCTTCGGACTGGTACGCGGCATTGACTCTGTCGTTGCCGATGCTACCGGAAAGATGACCAAACTTGATCATTTAGAGGAAGTAAAAGTCGTAACAAGGTTTCCGTAGGTGAACCTGCGGAAGGATCATTACCGACTAGACTGCATGTCTTTCGATGTGCGTGTCGTGTCGCGCAACACGCTACCTGTACGGCTCGCAGTAGCCGTGCGCCGCGTGCGGAACCACGCGTGCCTCTCAAAACTAGCGGCAATGTTGTGTGGTACGAGCGCTGAAGCGCTGGAGCGGCTGGCCTGCGGCACCTGGCGCCTGGCGCCGGTTTTGAATGACTTTCGCCCGAGTGCCTGTCCGCTCCGGTGTGGAGCCGTACGACGCCCGTCGGCCGTGAGGCCGTTGGACACAGAACGCTGGAACAGGGGCCGCCACACGCCTCACTCCCGCCTATGCGACCGTCTCGAAAGAGACGGCGGAAACTTGAGAAAAGATCACCCAGGACGGTGGATCACTCGGCTCGTGGGTCGATGAAGAACGCAGCAAATTGCGCGTCGACATGTGAACTGCAGGACACATGAACATCGACGTTTCGAACGCACATTGCGGTCCATGGATTCCGTTCCCGGGCCACGTCTGGCTGAGGGTCGGCTACGTATACTGAAGCGCGCGGCGTTTGCCCCGCTTCGCAGACCTGGGAGTGTCGCGGCCGCCTGTGGGGCCGGCCGCGTCTCCTCAAACGTGCGATGCGCGCCCGTCGCCTGGCGGTTCGCATACCGGTACTTTCTCGGTAGCGTGCACAGCCGGCTGGCGGTGTGGCGTGCGACACCTCGTACAACGACCTCAGAGCAGGCGAGACTACCCGCTGAATTTAAGCATATTACTAAGCGGAGGAAAAGAAACTAACAAGGATTCCCCCAGTAGCGGCGAGCGAACAGGGAAGAGTCCAGCACCGAACCCCGCAGGCTGCCGCCTGTCGTGGCATGTGGTGTTTGGGAGGGTCCACTACCCCGACGCCTCGCGCCGAGCCCAAGTCCAACTTGAATGAGGCCACGGCCCGTAGAGGGTGCCAGGCCCGTAGCGGCCGGTGCGAGCGTCGGCGGGACCTCTCCTTCGAGTCGGGTTGCTTGAGAGTGCAGCTCCAAGTGGGTGGTAAACTCCATCTGAGACTAAATATGACCACGAGACCGATAGCGAACAAGTACCGTGAGGGAAAGTTGAAAAGAACTTTGAAGAGAGAGTTCAAAAGTACGTGAAACCGTTCTGGGGTAAACGTGAGAAGTCCGAAAGGTCGAACGGGTGAGATTCACGCCCATCCGGCCACTGGCCTCCGCCCTCGGCAGATGGGGCCGGCCGCCCGCGCGGAGCAATCCGCGGCGGGGTCGTGTCCGGTTGCCTTTCCACTCGCCGCGGGGTGGGGCCGTTCCGGTGTGCGGTGGGCCGCACTTCTCCCCTAGTAGGACGTCGCGACCCGCTGGGTGCCGGCCTACGGCCCGGGTGCGCAGCCTGTCCTTCCGCGGGCCTCGGTTCGCGTCTGTTGGGCAGAGCCCCGGTGTCCTGGCTGGCTGCCCGGCGGTATATCTGGAGGAGTCGATTCGCCCCTTTGGGCGCTCGGGCTCCCGGCAAGCGCGCGCGGTTCTTCCCGGATGACGGACCTACCTGGCCCGGCCCCGGACCCGCGCCGCTGTTGGCTCGGGATGCTCTCGGGCGGAATAATCGCTCCCGTCAGCGGCGCTTCAGCTTTGGACAATTTCACGACCCGTCTTGAAACACGGACCAAGGAGTCTAACATGTGCGCGAGTCATTGGGCTGTACGAAACCTAAAGGCGTAATGAAAGTGAAGGTCTCGCCTTGCGCGGGCCGAGGGAGGATGGGGCTTCCCCGCCCTTCACGGGGCGGCGGCCTCCGCACTCCCGGGGCGTCTCGTCCTCATTGCGAGGTGAGGCGCACCTAGAGCGTACACGTTGGGACCCGAAAGATGGTGAACTATGCCTGGCCAGGACGAAGTCAGGGGAAACCCTGATG
>NW_025728867.1:60000-65000 GCF_021461385.2 Schistocerca piceifrons
CCCATGTTGTACCTTAACCTAACCCATGTTGTACCTTAACCTAACCCATGTTGTGCCTTAACCTAACCCATGTTGTGCCTTAACCTAACCCATGTTGTCCCCTAACCTAACCCAAGTTGTCCCCTAACCTAACCCATGTTGTCCCTTAACCTAACCCATGTTGTGCCTTAACCTAACCCATGTTGTGCCTTAACCTAACCCATGTTGTCCCCTAACCTAACCCATGTTGTCCCCTAACCTAACCCATGTTGTGCCTTAACCTAACCCATGTTGTCCCCTAACCTAACCCATGTTGTGCCTTAACCTAACCCATGTTGTCCCCTAACCTAACCCATGTTGTCCCCTAACCTAACCCATGTTGTCCCCTAACCTAACCCATGTTGTGCCTTAACCTAACCCATGTTGTGCCTTAACCTAACCCATGTTGTCCCCTAACCTAACCCAAGTTGTCCCCTAACCTAACCCATGTTGTCCCCTAACCTAACCCATGTTGTGCCTTAACCTAACCCATGTTGTGCCTTAACCTAACCCATGTTGTGCCTTAACCTAACCCATGTTGTCCCCTAACCTAACCCATGTTGTCCCCTAACCTAACCCATGTTGTGCCTTAACCTAACCCATGTTGTCCCCTAACCTAACCCATGTTGTGCCTTAACCTAACCCATGTTGTCCCCTAACCTAACCCATGTTGTCCCCTAACCTAACCCATGTTGTCCCCTAACCTAACCCATGTTGTGCCTTAACCTAACCCATGTTGTGCCTTAACCTAACCCATGTTGTCCCCTAACCTAACCCATGTTGTCCCCTAACCTAACCCATGTTGTCCCCTAACCTAACCCATGTTGTCCCCTAACCTAACCCATGTTGTCCCCTAACCTAACCCATGTTGTCCCCTAACCTAACCCATGTTGTCCCCTAACCTAACCCATGTTGTCCCCTAACCTAACCCATGTTGTCCCCTAACCTAACCCATGTTGTCCCCTAACCTAACCCATGTTGTGCCCTAACCTAACCCATGTTGTGCCCTAACCTAACCCATGTTGTGCCCTAACCTAACCCATGTTGTGCCTTAACCTAACCCATGTTGTGCCTTAACCTAACCCATGTTGTCCCCTAACCTAACCCAAGTTGTCCCCTAACCTAACCCATGTTGTCCCCTAACCTAACCCATGTTGTGCCTTAACCTAACCCATGTTGTGCCTTAACCTAACCCATGTTGTGCCTTAACCTAACCCATGTTGTCCCCTAACCTAACCCATGTTGTCCCCTAACCTAACCCATGTTGTGCCTTAACCTAACCCATGTTGTCCCCTAACCTAACCCATGTTGTGCCTTAACCTAACCCATGTTGTCCCCTAACCTAACCCATGTTGTCCCCTAACCTAACCCATGTTGTCCCCTAACCTAACCCATGTTGTGCCTTAACCTAACCCATGTTGTGCCTTAACCTAACCCATGTTGTGCCGTAACCTAACCCATGTTGTGCCTTAACCTAACCCATGTTGTGCCTTAACCTAACCCATGTTGTGCCTTAACCTAACCCATGTTGTGCCTTAACCTAACCCATGTTGTGCCTTAACCTAACCCACGTTGTCCCCTAACGTAACCCACGTTGTCCCCTAACGTAACCCACGTTGTCCCCTAACGTAACCCACGTTGTCCCCTAACGTAACCCACGTTGTCCCCTAACGTAACCCACGTTGTCCCCTAACGTAACCCACGTTGTCCCCTAACGTAACCCACGTTGTCGCCTATCGTAACCCACGTTGTCGCCTAAACCTGCTCTGTAATTGTTATACGACTCGTTCAATTAGTGTAGTGTTGCCCACCCGCAACCCTCGCAATATAGTTCGCTACTCGCACTGCCCGCTCCCCTGTGTATCGCTTCATGTTAAACACCTTGCAAGTCTTGCTGACTTTCCACATGCTCCTGCTGTACACTGTAATGTGGATGGCAGCAGGGCGTACATGCCGCCCCCCCCCCCCCCCCACCTCTCCCCACGTCCCCACCTTGCCCCCTGCCTTCGCAAGGTGGTTGGTGACAAGTTTGCATGTTCAATGCCCTTCGCATGCGACGTACGCAGGCTACGTTGTGGTGCGGCCTGTGTCAACTGTCCGCTGATGTCGTACGCGTGAACCACAATCTGTACTGCACATTCGTCCTTATGTACTGAATGATACATCGTGGCACATGTGTGACCGTACAACGACTGCGCCCAAAAACGGCGGACCATACAGTGCAAATATTGTGCACGCAGCTACGTGTCGTCTCCCTATGAGAGCTGGATTGCAGTGTGGTACGCCATAGAGACGTGTGGGAGGAACGGACGCCGTGGATGGCGATCAGCATGAGCTGTCTGTTGATGTATTCGGACCTAGTCGTCTCTCCTCACACACCGTGATGGCATGGTGCAGCGCGTTCCATATCTGCGACATGCTACAGAAGCCGGTTGACAGTCGTTCGAGCAATGGACATCGCATACGTACGGGGGCCACCTTCCACGTATTGTCTAGGCGTGCACATTTTGTTGCGTGTATGTGGGCAGACGTAGTGTGGCGTGACACCTGACACAGGCATGCAATAATGGTTGAAGTTGCAAATGGCGATGGACGCCTACGTTTTCTGGTGAAGTTACGCAAATGAAGAAATGGTAACCCGTTGTGGTGCGGTTGTTCTCGCTAGGGGTGAATCGGTGATGGCGACGATAGGTTGAGGTACTAACCGGTTGTTCCAGCGATACCCACCATGCCGACGAAACTGAACGGCATCTGGGTGTGAAGCGATACGCGGCGGTGGCTGGGTGGGACCGTCCCCGGCCGGTGAGGGGGCGCCTCCCGGCGTGCTGGCCGCGCGGTGCGTGGGCGCACGCGCTACAGCCGGCTGGTGGGGGCGGCCAGTGGCAGGCGCGCCGGCCGACGGACGCGGCAGGCGTCGCAGCTGCGCGCCGGCGCACCCTGCGCGCGGCGCCGTGCGGCCAAAGTAGGTCCTCGCGGGCCCGGTGCGAAGCGCGGTGGACATCTGCAGTGTGCTGGTCCGATTGAGGACTGTGTGCGTTGAGGATGCGCCGCCGCCCGGCGCTCGGCGCCGCGACGCCGTCTGCTGCTCGGTCGCCCCAGCGGTTCTCGCTGGTGGTTTGTATCGCAGCTGTGCGGATGTGTTGGCGTGTGCGCTGTGCTGGGAGAGTTCGCTTCGGCACCCAAGTGGGGCTTTTGTCCTTCTGTGGCGCTGGCGTTGGAGCTGCCGGTCACCGTAGGTGGCGCGTGTTGTCTCCCGCCGGCAATGCCACGACAGCACGCTCCCGGGCCTCTGTCGGCAGCGGCAAGCTCAGTTGGGAGCACGGGTGGTCGCACCGAAAGCGTCTACTCGCCTAACTCCGGGCGATTGCGCCTCTCTCGAACCCGACCAAGTACTTGGGACGGCGCTGCGCGCCGCCGGGACCTGAGAGGGTTTCGAGGTGTATTGTGCAGGGGAGCTCAGCCTCCTCCTGTTTGCAGAATGATTGAGCGGACGCTTGCGTGTTCGCGCGGGCCCCCGGGACACACTCCCGGGCGGCCGGCTGCTCAGCTCTAGTTGACGCAGCTCCCTGGTTGATCCTGCCAGTAGTCATATGCTTGTCTCAAAGATTAAGCCATGCATGTCTCAGTACAAGCCGCATTAAGGTGAAACCGCGAATGGCTCATTAAATCAGTTATGGTTCCTTAGATCGTACCCACGTTACTTGGATAACTGTGGTAATTCTAGAGCTAATACATGCAAACAGAGTCCCGACCAGAGATGGAAGGGACGCTTTTATTAGATCAAAACCAATCGGTCGGCTCGTCCGGTCCGTTTGCCTTGGTGACTCTGAATAACTTTGGGCTGATCGCACGGTCCTCGTACCGGCGACGCATCTTTCAAATGTCTGCCTTATCAACTGTCGATGGTAGGTTCTGCGCCTACCATGGTTGTAACGGGTAACGGGGAATCAGGGTTCGATTCCGGAGAGGGAGCCTGAGAAACGGCTACCACATCCAAGGAAGGCAGCAGGCGCGCAAATTACCCACTCCCGGCACGGGGAGGTAGTGACGAAAAATAACGATACGGGACTCATCCGAGGCCCCGTAATCGGAATGAGTACACTTTAAATCCTTTAACGAGTATCTATTGGAGGGCAAGTCTGGTGCCAGCAGCCGCGGTAATTCCAGCTCCAATAGCGTATATTAAAGTTGTTGCGGTTAAAAAGCTCGTAGTTGGATTTGTGTCCCACGCTGTTGGTTCACCGCCCGTCGGTGTTTAACTGGCATGTATCGTGGGACGTCCTGCCGGTGGGGCGAGCCGAAGGCGTGCGACCGCCCCGTGCGTGCTCGTGCGTCCCGAGGCGGACCCCGTTGAAATCCTACCAGGGTGCTCTTTATTGAGTGTCTCGGTGGGCCGGCACGTTTACTTTGAACAAATTAGAGTGCTTAAAGCAGGCAAGCCCGCCTGAATACTGTGTGCATGGAATAATGGAATAGGACCTCGGTTCTATTTTGTTGGTTTTCGGAACCCGAGGTAATGATTAATAGGGACAGGCGGGGGCATTCGTATTGCGACGTTAGAGGTGAAATTCTTGGATCGTCGCAAGACGAACAGAAGCGAAAGCATTTGCCAAGTATGTTTTCATTAATCAAGAACGAAAGTTAGAGGTTCGAAGGCGATCAGATACCGCCCTAGTTCTAACCATAAACGATGCCAGCCAGCGATCCGCCGCAGTTCCTCCGATGACTCGGCGGGCAGCCTCCGGGAAACCAAAGCTTTTGGGTTCCGGGGGAAGTATGGTTGCAAAGCTGAAACTTAAAGGAATTGACGGAAGGGCACCACCAGGAGTGGAGCCTGCGGCTTAATTTGACTCAACACGGGAAACCTCACCAGGCCCGGACACCGGAAGGATTGACAGATTGATAGCTCTTTCTTGATTCGGTGGGTGGTGGTGCATGGCCGTTCTTAGTTGGTGGAGCGATTTGTCTGGTTAATTCCGATA
>NW_025728867.1:72500-80000 GCF_021461385.2 Schistocerca piceifrons
CTAACCCATGTTGTCCCTTAACCTAACCCATGTTGTGCCTTAACCTAACCCATGTTGTGCCTTAACCTAACCCATGTTGTCCCCTAACCTAACCCATGTTGTCCCCTAACCTAACCCATGTTGTGCCTTAACCTAACCCATGTTGTCCCCTAACCTAACCCATGTTGTGCCTTAACCTAACCCATGTTGTCCCCTAACCTAACCCATGTTGTCCCCTAACCTAACCCATGTTGTCCCCTAACCTAACCCATGTTGTGCCTTAACCTAACCCATGTTGTGCCTTAACCTAACCCATGTTGTCCCCTAACCTAACCCAAGTTGTCCCCTAACCTAACCCATGTTGTCCCCTAACCTAACCCATGTTGTGCCTTAACCTAACCCATGTTGTGCCTTAACCTAACCCATGTTGTGCCTTAACCTAACCCATGTTGTCCCCTAACCTAACCCATGTTGTCCCCTAACCTAACCCATGTTGTGCCTTAACCTAACCCATGTTGTCCCCTAACCTAACCCATGTTGTGCCTTAACCTAACCCATGTTGTCCCCTAACCTAACCCATGTTGTCCCCTAACCTAACCCATGTTGTCCCCTAACCTAACCCATGTTGTGCCTTAACCTAACCCATGTTGTGCCTTAACCTAACCCATGTTGTCCCCTAACCTAACCCATGTTGTCCCCTAACCTAACCCATGTTGTCCCCTAACCTAACCCATGTTGTCCCCTAACCTAACCCATGTTGTCCCCTACCTAACCCATGTTTGTCCCCTAACCTAACCCATGTTGTCCCCTAACCTAACCCATGTTGTCCCCTAACCTAACCCATGTTGTCCCCTAACCTAACCCATGTTGTCCCCTAACCTAACCCATGTTGTGCCCTAACCTAACCCATGTTGTGCCCTAACCTAACCCATGTTGTGCCCTAACCCTAACCCATGTTGTGCCTTAACCTAACCCATGTTGTGCCTTAACCTAACCCATGTTGTCCCCTAACCTAACCCAAGTTGTCCCCTAACCTAACCCATGTTGTCCCCTAACCTAACCCATGTTGTGCCTTAACCTAACCCATGTTGTGCCTTAACCTAACCCATGTTGTGCCTTAACCTAACCCATGTTGTCCCCTAACCTAACCCATGTTGTCCCCTAACCTAACCCATGTTGTGCCTTAACCTAACCCATGTTGTCCCCTAACCTAACCCATGTTGTGCCTTAACCTAACCCATGTTGTCCCCTAACCTAACCCATGTTGTCCCCTAACCTAACCCATGTTGTCCCCTAACCTAACCCATGTTGTGCCTTAACCTAACCCATGTTGTGCCTTAACCTAACCCATGTTGTGCCGTAACCTAACCATGTTGTGCCTTAACCTAACCCATGTTGTGCCTTAACCTAACCCATGTTGTGCCTTAACCTAACCCATGTTGTGCCTTAACCTAACCCATGTTGTGCCTTAACCTAACCCACGTTGTCCCCTAACGTAACCCACGTTGTCCCCTAACGTAACCCACGTTGTCCCCTAACGTAACCCACGTTGTCCCCTAACGTAACCCACGTTGTCCCCTAACGTAACCCACGTTGTCCCCTAACGTAACCCACGTTGTCCCCTAACGTAACCCACGTTGTCGCCTATCGTAACCCACGTTGTCGCCTAAACCTGCTCTGTAATTGTTATACGACTCGTTCAATTAGTGTAGTGTTGCCCACCCCGCAACCCTCGCAATATAGTTCGCTACTCGCACTGCCCGCTCCCCTGTGTATCGCTTCATGTTAAACACCTTGCAAGTCTTGCTGACTTTCCACATGCTCCTGCTGTACACTGTAATGTGGATGGCAGCAGGGCGTACATGCCGCCCCCCCCCCCCCCCCCCACCTCTCCCCACGTCCCCACCTTGCCCCCTGCCTTCGCAAGGTGGTTGGTGACAAGTTTGCATGTTCAATGCCCTTCGCATGCGACGTACGCAGGCTACGTTGTGGTGCGGCCTGTGTCAACTGTCCGCTGATGTCGTACGCGTGAACCACAATCTGTACTGCACATTCGTCCTTATGTACTGAATGATACATCGTGGCACATGTGTGACCGTACAACGACTGCGCCCAAAAACGGCGGACCATACAGTGCAAATTATTGTGCACGCAGCTACGTGTCGTCTCCCTATGAGAGCTGGATTGCAGTGTGGTACGCCATAGAGACGTGTGGGAGGAACGGACGCCGTGGATGGCGATCAGCATGAGCTGTCTGTTGATGTATTCGGACCTAGTCGTCTCTCCTCACACACCGTGATGGCATGGTGCAGCGCGTTCCATATCTGCGACATGCTACAGAAGCCGGTTGACAGTCGTTCGAGCAATGGACATCGCATACGTACGGGGGCCACCTTCCACGTATTGTCTAGGCGTGCACATTTTGTTGCGTGTATGTGGGCAGACGTAGTGTGGCGTGACACCTGACACAGGCATGCAATAATGGTTGAAGTTGCAAATGGCGATGGACGCCTACGTTTTCTGGTGAAGTTACGCAAATGAAGAAATGGTAACCCGTTGTGGTGCGGTTGTTCTCGCTAGGGGTGAATCGGTGATGGCGACGATAGGTTGAGGTACTAACCGGTTGTTCCAGCGATACCCACCATGCCGACGAAACTGAACGGCATCTGGGTGTGAAGCGATACGCGGCGGTGGCTGGGTGGGACCGTCCCCGGCCGGTGAGGGGGCGCCTCCCGGCGTGCTGGCCGCGCGGTGCGTGGGCGCACGCGCTACAGCCGGCTGGTGGGGGCGGCCAGTGGCAGGCGCGCCGGCCGACGGACGCGGCAGGCGTCGCAGCTGCGCGCCGGCGCACCCTGCGCGCGGCGCCGTGCGGCCAAAGTAGGTCCTCGCGGGCCCGGTGCGAAGCGCGGTGGACATCTGCAGTGTGCTGGTCCGATTGAGGACTGTGTGCGTTGAGGATGCGCCGCCGCCCGGCGCTCGGCGCCGCGACGCCGTCTGCTGCTCGGTCGCCCCAGCGGTTCTCGCTGGTGGTTTGTATCGCAGCTGTGCGGATGTGTTGGGCGTGTGCGCTGTGCTGGGAGAGTTCGCTTCGGCACCCAAGTGGGGCTTTTGTCCTTCTGTGGCGCTGGCGTTGGAGCTGCCGGTCACCGTAGGTGGCGCGTGTTGTCTCCCGCCGGCAATGCCACGACAGCACGCTCCCGGGCCTCTGTCGGCAGCGGCAAGCTCAGTTGGGAGCACGGGTGGTCGCACCGAAAGCGTCTACTCGCCTAACTCCGGGCGATTGCGCCTCTCTCGAACCCGACCAAGTACTTGGGACGGCGCTGCGCGCCGCCGGGACCTGAGAGGGTTTCGAGGTGTATTGTGCAGGGGAGCTCAGCCTCCTCCTGTTTGCAGAATGATTGAGCGGACGCTTGCGTGTTCGCGCGGGCCCCCGGGACACACTCCCGGGCGGCCGGCTGCTCAGCTCTAGTTGACGCAGCTCCCTGGTTGATCCTGCCAGTAGTCATATGCTTGTCTCAAAGATTAAGCCATGCATGTCTCAGTACAAGCCGCATTAAGGTGAAACCGCGAATGGCTCATTAAATCAGTTATGGTTCCTTAGATCGTACCCACGTTACTTGGATAACTGTGGTAATTCTAGAGCTAATACATGCAAACAGAGTCCCGACCAGAGATGGAAGGGACGCTTTTATTAGATCAAAACCAATCGGTCGGCTCGTCCGGTCCGTTTGCCTTGGTGACTCTGAATAACTTTGGGCTGATCGCACGGTCCTCGTACCGGCGACGCATCTTTCAAATGTCTGCCTTATCAACTGTCGATGGTAGGTTCTTGCGCCTACCATGGTTGTAACGGGTAACGGGGAATCAGGGTTCGATTCCGGAGAGGGAGCCTGAGAAACGGCTACCACATCCAAGGAAGGCAGCAGGCGCGCAAATTACCCACTCCCGGCACGGGGAGGTAGTGACGAAAAATAACGATACGGGACTCATCCGAGGCCCCGTAATCGGAATGAGTACACTTTAAATCCTTTAACGAGTATCTATTGGAGGGCAAGTCTGGTGCAGCAGCCGCGGTAATTCCAGCTCCAATAGCGTATATTAAAGTTGTTGCGGTTAAAAAGCTCGTAGTTGGATTTGTGTCCCACGCTGTTGGTTCACCGCCCGTCGGTGTTTAACTGGCATGTATCGTGGGACGTCCTGCCGGTGGGGCGAGCCGAAGGCGTGCGACCGCCCCGTGCGTGCTCGTGCGTCCCGAGGCGGACCCCGTTGAAATCCTACCAGGGTGCTCTTTATTGAGTGTCTCGGTGGGCCGGCACGTTACTTTGAACAAATTAGAGTGCTTAAAGCAGGCCAAGCCCGCCTGAATACTGTGTGCATGGAATAATGGAATAGGACCTCGGTCTATTTTGTTGGTTTTCGGAACCCGAGGTAATGATTAATAGGGACAGGCGGGGGCATTCGTATTGCGACGTTAGAGGTGAAATTCTTGGATCGTCGCAAGACGAACAGAAGCGAAAGCATTTGCCAAGTATGTTTTCATTAATCAAGAACGAAAGTTAGAGGTTCGAAGGCGATCAGATACCGCCCTAGTTCTAACCATAAACGATGCCAGCCAGCGATCCGCCGCAGTTCCTCCGATGACTCGGCGGGCAGCCTCCGGGAAACCAAAGCTTTTGGGTTCCGGGGGAAGTATGGTTGCAAAGCTGAAACTTAAAGGAATTGACGGAAGGGCACCACCAGGAGTGGAGCCTGCGGCTTAATTTGACTCAACACGGGAAACCTCACCAGGCCCGGACACCGGAAGGATTGACAGATTGATAGCTCTTTCTTGATTCGGTGGGTGGTGGTGCATGGCCGTTCTTAGTTGGTGGAGCGATTTGTCTGGTTAATTCCGATAACGAACGAGACTCTAGCCTGCTAACTAGTCGCGTGACATCCTTCGTGCTGTCAGCGATTACTTTTCTTCTTAGAGGGACAGGCGGCTTCTAGCCGCACGAGATTGAGCAATAACAGGTCTGTGATGCCCTTAGATGTTCTGGCCGCACGCGCGCTACACTGAAGGAATCAGCGTGTCTTCCTAGGCCGAAAGGTCGGGGTAACCCGCTGAACCTCCTTCGTGCTAGGGATTGGGGCTTGCAATTGTTCCCCATGAACGAGGAATTCCCAGTAAGCGCGAGTCATAAGCTCGCGTTGATTACGTCCCTGCCCTTTGTACACACCGCCCCGTCGCTACTACCGATTGAATGATTTAGTTGAGGTCTTCGGACTGGTACGCGGCATTGACTCTGTCGTTGCCGATGCTACCGGAAAGATGACCAAACTTGATCATTTAGAGGAAGTAAAAGTCGTAACAAGGTTTCCGTAGGTGAACCTGCGGAAGGATCATTACCGACTAGACTGCATGTCTTTCGATGTGCGTGTCGTGTCGCGCAACACGCTACCTGTACGGCTCGCAGTAGCCGTGCGCCGCGTGCGGAACCACGCGTGCCTCTCAAAACTAGCGGCAATGTTGTGTGGTACGAGCGCTGAAGCGCTGGAGCGGCTGGCCTGCGGCACCTGGCGCCTGGCGCCGGTTTTGAATGACTTTCGCCCGAGTGCCTGTCCGCTCCGGTGTGGAGCCGTACGACGCCCGTCGGCCGTGAGGCCGTTGGACACAGAACGCTGGAACAGGGGCCGCCACACGCCTCACTCCCGCCTATGCGACCGTCTCGAAAGAGACGGCGGAAACTTGAGAAAAGATCACCCAGGACGGTGGATCACTCGGCTCGTGGGTCGATGAAGAACGCAGCAAATTGCGCGTCGACATGTGAACTGCAGGACACATGAACATCGACGTTTCGAACGCACATTGCGGTCCATGGATTCCGTTCCCGGGCCACGTCTGGCTGAGGGTCGGCTACGTATACTGAAGCGCGCGGCGTTTGCCCCGCTTCGCAGACCTGGGAGTGTCGCGGCCGCCTGTGGGGCCGGCCGCGTCTCCTCAAACGTGCGATGCGCGCCCGTCGCCTGGCGGTTCGCATACCGGTACTTTCTCGGTAGCGTGCACAGCCGGCTGGCGGTGTGGCGTGCGACACCTCGTACAACGACCTCAGAGCAGGCGAGACTACCCGCTGAATTTAAGCATATTACTAAGCGGAGGAAAAGAAACTAACAAGGATTCCCCAGTAGCGGCGAGCGAACAGGAAGAGTCCAGCACCGAACCCCGCAGGCTGCGCCTGTCGTGGCATGTGGTGTTTGGGAGGGTCCACTACCCCGACGCCTCGCGCCGAGCCCAAGTCCAACTTGAATGAGGCCACGGCCCGTAGAGGGTGCCAGGCCCGTAGCGGCCGGTGCGAGCGTCGGCGGGACCTCTCCTTCGAGTCGGGTTGCTTGAGAGTGCAGCTCCAAGTGGGTGGTAAACTCCATCTGAGGACTAAATATGACCACGAGACCGATAGCGAACAAGTACCGTGAGGGAAAGTTGAAAAGAACTTTGAAGAGAGAGTTCAAAAGTACGTGAAACCGTTCTGGGGTAACGTGAGAAGTCCGAAAGGTCGAACGGGTGAGATTCACGCCCATCCGGCCACTGGCCTCCGCCCTCGGCAGATGGGGCCGGCCGCCCGCGCGGAGCAATCCGCGGCGGGGTCGTGTCCGGTGCCTTTCCACTCGCCGCGGGGTGGGGCCGTTCCGGTGTGCGGTGGGCCGCACTTCTCCCCTAGTAGGACGTCGCGACCCGCTGGGGTTGCCGGCCTACGGCCCGGGTGCGCAGCCCTGTCCTTCCGCGGGCCTCGGTTCGCGTCTGTTGGGCAGAGCCCCGGTGTCCTGGCTGGCTGCCCGGCGGTATATCTGGAGGAGTCGATTCGCCCCTTTGGGCGCTCGGGCTCCCGGCAAGCGCGCGCGGTTCTTCCCGGATGACGGACCTACCTGGCCCGGCCCCGGACCCGCGCCGCTGTTGGCTCGGGATGCTCTCGGGCGGAATAATCGCTCCCGTCAGCGGCGCTTCAGCTTTGGACAATTTCACGACCCGTCTTGAAACACGGACCAAGGAGTCTAACATGTGCGCGAGTCATTGGGCTGTACGAAACCTAAAGGCGTAATGAAAGTGAAGGTCTCGCCTTGCGCGGGCCGAGGGAGGATGGGGCTTCCCCGCCCTTCACGGGGCGGCGGCCTCCGCACTCCCGGGGCGTCTCGTCCTCATTGCGAGGTGAGGCGCACCTAGAGCGTACACGTTGGGACCCGAAAGATGGTGAACTATGCCTGGCCAGGACGAAGTCAGGGGAAACCCTGATGGAGGTCCGTAGCGATTCTGACGTGCAAATCGATCGTCGGAGCTGGGTATAGGGGCGAAAGACTAATCGAACCATCTAGTAGCTGGTTCCCTCCGAAGTTTCCCTCAGGATAGCTGGTGCTCGTACGAGTCTCATCCGGTAAAGCGAATGATTAGAGGCCTTGGGCCGAAACGACCTCAACCTATTCTCAAACTTTAAATGGGTGAGATCTCCGGCTTGCTTGATATGCTGAAGCGCGAGCAAACGACTCGGA
>NW_025728868.1:0-83056 GCF_021461385.2 Schistocerca piceifrons
TCTTTTCTCTCTCTCTCTCTCTCTCTCTCTCTCTCTCTCTCTCTTCTGTAACAAGTGTAATTAAAAACACAATTTCTCCCTACTCACTGACAAAATATCCGAACAGTGCCTTCTGTAACACACACAGTTCTACATTGACAGACGCGTAATAGCGGCAGTTTCAATAAATTACTAATTGCAGAAACGGGTAGCCCTCAGTGAATTCGTTGTTGCATCACTACATTCACAGAAAAGAGACTTCCTTGTTTCCCATCGCTTTGTTACACACCTGACGTGTTGTGTTTACAAACAAAAAGCAATTTAGTTTTATCTTTACCTAATCCACGTCTAAGCCAAGATTGCTACAAGGTATCAATCGTTTACCAAATACCGCACAATTAATCTGCATCTTCGAAATCAACCCGACACAGCTGAAATGTTGTCATGAATGAGACTTTATTTTTCTCTCTTATGCGCGAAGGAAATATGTCCATATTCCGAATGAAAATTTGCACAAATATTCGATCGAGCTTTCCACGTCCTACTCGGAAGGAGAAGCAAAAAGAAGTGTTACCTTTTAAGTGTCTTCTGTTACTCGGCGTCGAATGTCGAACGTGCTGGCTGATGTTCGTTCTTGGAGTTCACTGACGTCCTGTTTGTTCGTCGCGCACAACACTCACGAGTGCATCCAGCTCTCTTAGAACATCTGACAGTCTGAGCTGTGGTCCTTCAGTTGCTCGGCGACAGTCGACCGCGCGTGACAATGCTGCCGTATTTGCTAGCACTAAGGGCTCTCCTGGAAGGAGCGAAAGTAAAGTGTGGCTTGCATTGTGGCTGCAAAAAGCACTCATTCCGCAGATCGCATTCGCGGTTTCAACAGCCGAGGAAGAGGGCTCGTTGGAGACGGAGAGGAGGGCCCGGAGGCGGCAACCCGGACTTGGCCCGCCATCTTCCGGAGGGAACGGTAAATTAACCCCAGCAGCGGCCGGCGCCGCGAGCCGTATGGTGCTGCTCGCACAAAATGCATCGTTTTTCTCGGCAGAGGAGCGTTGTTGCGACTGTCTGCCATCTAACTCGACAGCCAATAGCTCTCTTGTAAGGAGACAGGTACATGGACGGCCACCATTCTGTTCGCCGATTGCGGAAACGTCAGGAGCTCTCGTTACATCTCGATAGCGCGAGGCACTACAAATTCTCGCCTGTGGCGCGACGAAAGCATACTTACCTGGCGTAGGGGATACCGTGATCATGAAGGCGGTTCCTCCGGGGTGAGGCTCTTCCATTGCACTTCGGTCGAGCTGACCCCCGCGATTACTCCAAATGTGAGTAACTCGGGCGCATAATTTTTGGTAGTCGGGACTTGCGTTCGCGCTGTCCCGGTGTCTATTTCAATTGCAAACGCAGTATTCTGTGGTAGCAGTCGGTAACTAGTGCGTCTGAGCACTCGGCCAGCAACGTGTTCCGCAAGGGACTGCCAAACGCAGCAGCACTCGCGCTACGCGCGTACCACACGTCTGCGTCGACCAGAGCCAGAGCACACTGTCTCTTCGATAAGCGCGGGGGACGCGCACCAGTAGTAGCAGCGGCAGCCGCGAGATGGCACAAGCGGTCTAACTCTGGTACGACATCCACATTAATGGCCGAACGGCGACTTTTGGCTTTCTCTGTCCATCAGGGGAATGCGCGCCAAACGCAATTGGACGGCGCGGCATTCCCTGCACGCGCGGCGACCGCGGTGGCGCGAGCCGGCGTACACGAGGCGTCGCCCAGCCGAACGCTTTGTCGTCTGTGGCCAGGTACATGAGGGGGCCGGCAGCAAGCGTCTAGCGTAGCGTCCCGAGACTTGCAGACTTGCGGCACTTGAGGAGCTTGCGGGGATGTGAAATGACGTGGCCAACTGTACCGAAAACGGGGAAGAGAAATTCTAGGCAACAGCCACTTGTGCTCCCAGGCGGCCACACTGACAACGGGGGCCAGCGTTGCTCAAATTCGGTGATGGGACGAGAACCGCTGTAGGCTGTTTATTAGGCCACGACAGTGAGCGTTTACTTTCTGTAAGGAATGTCTTGTCGTCGCAGGTGTTGTGTTTCGCCTGTACTCGGGGCTCCCAGGGAAAGTAGAAAACGCAATGTTATCAGGTGTTTTTCTTGCAAGAAATCGAGTCAAAAGGTCTGTATTACACACGTCTTTACCAGGTTCGGAACTTCAAATCTGTTTATGGCCTCTTTACAAGCTCGCTATTCGTCTTCCAAAATATTAAAAGTACACCATACCTCCAGATTCAGCCGTCCCCCACCCCCTGTACAAACTGTCTGTCGTATGGGCGCCCTTGGAGTGAGAACAGATAGGTTTCGAATGGAATGGAAATAACATAAAACTCTTCTTTTCTCTCTCTCTCTCTCTCTCTCTCTCTCTCTCTCTCTCTCTTCTGTAACAAGTGTAATTAAAAACACAATTTCTCCCTACTCACTGACAAAATATCCGAACAGTGCCTTCTGTAACACACACAGTTCTACATTGACAGACGCGTAATAGCGGCAGTTTCAATAAATTACTAATTGCAGAAACGGGTAGCCCTCAGTGAATTCGTTGTTGCATCACTACATTCACAGAAAAGAGACTTCCTTGTTTCCCATCGCTTTGTTACACACCTGACGTGTTGTGTTTACAAACAAAAAGCAATTTAGTTTTATCTTTACCTAATCCACGTCTAAGCCAAGATTGCTACAAGGTATCAATCGTTTACCAAATACCGCACAATTAATCTGCATCTTCGAAATCAACCCGACACAGCTGAAATGTTGTCATGAATGAGACTTTATTTTTCTCTCTTATGCGCGAAGGAAATATGTCCATATTCCGAATGAAAATTTGCACAAATATTCGATCGAGCTTTCCACGTCCTACTCGGAAGGAGAAGCAAAAAGAAGTGTTACCTTTTAAGTGTCTTCTGTTACTCGGCGTCGAATGTCGAACGTGCTGGCTGATGTTCGTTCTTGGAGTTCACTGACGTCCTGTTTGTTCGTCGCGCACAACACTCACGAGTGCATCCAGCTCTCTTAGAACATCTGACAGTCTGAGCTGTGGTCCTTCAGTTGCTCGGCGACAGTCGACCGCGCGTGACAATGCTGCCGTATTTGCTAGCACTAAGGGCTCTCCTGGAAGGAGCGAAAGTAAAGTGTGGCTTGCATTGTGGCTGCAAAAAGCACTCATTCCGCAGATCGCATTCGCGGTTTCAACAGCCGAGGAAGAGGGCTCGTTGGAGACGGAGAGGAGGGCCCGGAGGCGGCAACCCGGACTTGGCCCGCCATCTTCCGGAGGGAACGGTAAATTAACCCCAGCAGCGGCCGGCGCCGCGAGCCGTATGGTGCTGCTCGCACAAAATGCATCGTTTTTCTCGGCAGAGGAGCGTTGTTGCGACTGTCTGCCATCTAACTCGACAGCCAATAGCTCTCTTGTAAGGAGACAGGTACATGGACGGCCACCATTCTGTTCGCCGATTGCGGAAACGTCAGGAGCTCTCGTTACATCTCGATAGCGCGAGGCACTACAAATTCTCGCCTGTGGCGCGACGAAAGCATACTTACCTGGCGTAGGGGATACCGTGATCATGAAGGCGGTTCCTCCGGGGTGAGGCTCTTCCATTGCACTTCGGTCGAGCTGACCCCCGCGATTACTCCAAATGTGAGTAACTCGGGCGCATAATTTTTGGTAGTCGGGACTTGCGTTCGCGCTGTCCCGGTGTCTATTTCAATTGCAAACGCAGTATTCTGTGGTAGCAGTCGGTAACTAGTGCGTCTGAGCACTCGGCCAGCAACGTGTTCCGCAAGGGACTGCCAAACGCAGCAGCACTCGCGCTACGCGCGTACCACACGTCTGCGTCGACCAGAGCCAGAGCACACTGTCTCTTCGATAAGCGCGGGGGACGCGCACCAGTAGTAGCAGCGGCAGCCGCGAGATGGCACAAGCGGTCTAACTCTGGTACGACATCCACATTAATGGCCGAACGGCGACTTTTGGCTTTCTCTGTCCATCAGGGGAATGCGCGCCAAACGCAATTGGACGGCGCGGCATTCCCTGCACGCGCGGCGACCGCGGTGGCGCGAGCCGGCGTACACGAGGCGTCGCCCAGCCGAACGCTTTGTCGTCTGTGGCCAGGTACATGAGGGGGCCGGCAGCAAGCGTCTAGCGTAGCGTCCCGAGACTTGCAGACTTGCGGCACTTGAGGAGCTTGCGGGGATGTGAAATGACGTGGCCAACTGTACCGAAAACGGGGAAGAGAAATTCTAGGCAACAGCCACTTGTGCTCCCAGGCGGCCACACTGACAACGGGGGCCAGCGTTGCTCAAATTCGGTGATGGGACGAGAACCGCTGTAGGCTGTTTATTAGGCCACGACAGTGAGCGTTTACTTTCTGTAAGGAATGTCTTGTCGTCGCAGGTGTTGTGTTTCGCCTGTACTCGGGGCTCCCAGGGAAAGTAGAAAACGCAATGTTATCAGGTGTTTTTCTTGCAAGAAATCGAGTCAAAAGGTCTGTATTACACACGTCTTTACCAGGTTCGGAACTTCAAATCTGTTTATGGCCTCTTTACAAGCTCGCTATTCGTCTTCCAAAATATTAAAAGTACACCATACCTCCAGATTCAGCCGTCCCCCACCCCCTGTACAAACTGTCTGTCGTATGGGCGCCCTTGGAGTGAGAACAGATAGGTTTCGAATGGAATGGAAATAACATAAAACTCTTCTTTTCTCTCTCTCTCTCTCTCTCTCTCTCTCTCTCTCTCTCTCTTCTGTAACAAGTGTAATTAAAAACACAATTTCTCCCTACTCACTGACAAAATATCCGAACAGTGCCTTCTGTAACACACACAGTTCTACATTGACAGACGCGTAATAGCGGCAGTTTCAATAAATTACTAATTGCAGAAACGGGTAGCCCTCAGTGAATTCGTTGTTGCATCACTACATTCACAGAAAAGAGACTTCCTTGTTTCCCATCGCTTTGTTACACACCTGACGTGTTGTGTTTACAAACAAAAAGCAATTTAGTTTTATCTTTACCTAATCCACGTCTAAGCCAAGATTGCTACAAGGTATCAATCGTTTACCAAATACCGCACAATTAATCTGCATCTTCGAAATCAACCCGACACAGCTGAAATGTTGTCATGAATGAGACTTTATTTTTCTCTCTTATGCGCGAAGGAAATATGTCCATATTCCGAATGAAAATTTGCACAAATATTCGATCGAGCTTTCCACGTCCTACTCGGAAGGAGAAGCAAAAAGAAGTGTTACCTTTTAAGTGTCTTCTGTTACTCGGCGTCGAATGTCGAACGTGCTGGCTGATGTTCGTTCTTGGAGTTCACTGACGTCCTGTTTGTTCGTCGCGCACAACACTCACGAGTGCATCCAGCTCTCTTAGAACATCTGACAGTCTGAGCTGTGGTCCTTCAGTTGCTCGGCGACAGTCGACCGCGCGTGACAATGCTGCCGTATTTGCTAGCACTAAGGGCTCTCCTGGAAGGAGCGAAAGTAAAGTGTGGCTTGCATTGTGGCTGCAAAAAGCACTCATTCCGCAGATCGCATTCGCGGTTTCAACAGCCGAGGAAGAGGGCTCGTTGGAGACGGAGAGGAGGGCCCGGAGGCGGCAACCCGGACTTGGCCCGCCATCTTCCGGAGGGAACGGTAAATTAACCCCAGCAGCGGCCGGCGCCGCGAGCCGTATGGTGCTGCTCGCACAAAATGCATCGTTTTTCTCGGCAGAGGAGCGTTGTTGCGACTGTCTGCCATCTAACTCGACAGCCAATAGCTCTCTTGTAAGGAGACAGGTACATGGACGGCCACCATTCTGTTCGCCGATTGCGGAAACGTCAGGAGCTCTCGTTACATCTCGATAGCGCGAGGCACTACAAATTCTCGCCTGTGGCGCGACGAAAGCCCATCTCCGGCGGTACACCGAAAGGTTACCGCCCTTCGATGGTGCAATCTTTCGCGCTAATCGAAGTGTTAGGGTTTACAGGTGCCAGCCAGCCAGCCAGCCAGCCAGCCAGCCAGCCAGCCCAGCCCAGTCCAGCAGCAGCAGCAGCAGCAGCAGCAGTTCCCGGTCCCGGCCTGCAGCAGTGGTCCCGCCGCCGCCAGCCAGCCAGCCAGCCAGCCAGCCAGCCAGCCAGCCAGCAGCCCTCCGGTGCCAGCAGCAGTCCCGCCAGCAGCAGTCCAGGCAGCAGCAGCAGCAGCGGCAGCGGCAGCAGCAGCAGCAGCAGCAGCAGCAGCAGCCGCAGCCGCAGCCGCCCCGGCCCCGTCCGCGGCAGCAGCGTTCCTGCCTCTCGCCGTCGCCGTCGCCGTCGCCGTCGCCGTTCGCCGTCGCCGTTCGACGTTCGCCGTTCGCCGTCGCCGTTCGCCGTCGCCGTCGCCGTCCGTCGTCCCCCAGTGTGTGTCCTGTCCTTTTAGTGCTGTGTTTTTTCTTTCTTCTCCTTGTCGTCATGTCTGCCCCCACCACCACCGTCACAACCACCACCACCGCCATCGTGTATACGTCCCCTTCCGCCGCCTCCACCACTATCACTTGGTGTGCCCAGTCCCACCCCCCTCCTTCCATCCCTCCCCTCCTCTCTATCCCTTCGCCCTCGCTTTTTGTCGCCCCCTCTCCCGCCTCTTCCTCTCGTTCTGATCCCTTCCCCCCCCCTCCCCCAGCCTGTCACTGCCGCTCCGGCTCGGGTGGTGGCCCGTCGGGCCACTGCCCACGCCCAGCTCTCCCCGTCGCCATCGCCGTCACCGCCGCCACCACCACCACCGCCATCTTCATCGACTTCACCGTCGCCGTCACTGCCACCTTCGCCTGCACCATCACAGTCATTATCTCCGGCGCCGCCTGCTGCATCCGTGCCGGGACCTGCCCCTTCCCACCACCTCCCCATTGTTCCCGTCCCTCTTGTCACCACCCGCCCATCTGCCGCTGTCAAACGCCCTAGTGCCGCCCCCACTCCCTCTGCTCACAAAAAGGCTCCACCCCGCCCCCCATCCCCACCCCAAAATGCCATGGACGTCTCCCCACCAGGCCCCGCTCCCTCCTCCTCCTCCTCCTCCTCCTCCTCCTCCTCCTCCCCACCCGGTCTCTACAAATATCTCCTGTCCCGTCCCGATCCTTCATTCCTCGAGGCCCGGAATCTCTCCCTCCTCCTCCGCCAACATTTCCCTGGCGCCCCCATCTCTCTCCTTACTCCCAGACGGGATTCCGTTCTCATCTCCTCCCCCAGCCCAACCCTCCATACTGACATCCTCTCCCGCCTCCCCATCACCCGTTTTGGCCCTAACGCCTCCCTCACCCCTGCTCCCTCCCCATCTCCTACCCGCCAACCCCAACCCCCGCGTCGCCCGCCGACCCTCACCGCCGTGATCACTCGGCTTAGTCCGTCGATCACGGAGGAGGAGGTGTTGGCGGAGCTGAAGGCCCATCCCACCCTGGAGGTGCGGGCAGTCCGCCGCATTTTTAACGCGACCGGCCCCACCCGCCTTATGCGGGTGTTCTCTGAGGACGCCCCCTCCATTGACCGTCTCCTGAAGGAGGGTGCCCTCCTCTTCAATCAGCGGTACAAAGTCGACCCCTCCCGTTCCCCCCCTCAATCCCTGCGCTGCCAGAGATGTCTGCGCTATAATGCACACACAACAGCCGAGTGCCGCGAGGCCCCCACATGCCCGCATTGTCGCCAAGCGCACTTCCTCCGGCAGTGCCCCAACCTCCAATCCCCTCCCTCCTGTAATACCTGCAGCCTCCCCCACCCTACCTACTCCCAAAAGTGTAAAGCCCGGCCCCCTCCCACCACCCCTGAACTCACCGTCCCTGTCCGTCCCCTGGACGCCCCCACCCCTCCTGGCAATTCCCTTCGTCCCCCTCCCACTGCTGAGGACATCATCAGGTTCCTCACCATTGTCCTTCAAAACGTCCATCCCTTTCAGCGCCCCCACACCCTCCAACAGATCTCCCTCGCCGCCCGTTCCATATTCCACCTTAAAATGTACGCCACCTATTCCAATAACCAGGCCCATTTCACCTTCTCCCGCCTTGACACCCTCGTCTAAATCCTTATCATGGCACGACAGCATCGTATCCTTTTCAACAATATCCGCTCCCTTCCCGCCAACAAGAACCTTTTCCTGCACACCCTTGCTACCCACCGTGTGGATGCCTTCCTCCTCAATGAAACCTTCCTCCAACCCCACCACTCCATCCACACCTCCCCCTATCTCCTCCACCGCTCCGATAATCCCCTCCCAGTTGCGCGTGGCGGAGTTGCCATTGGCCACCACCGCCAGATCCCCGTTCGGCTCCAACCTCTCCTTCCCGACCCCACCGAACACCTGATCCTTAGTCTCTTCTTCCCTGGCCTTACCATTACCTGCGCCACCATCTATGTCCGCCCTAACGCCCCTCTTCCCTTCGACTTCCTCTCCCACATTGACCGTACCTTCTCCTCCTACGTGATCGCCGCCGACCTCAACATCCATAGTCGTTCCGCCGCCCAGTTACGGCGGTGGCATCGGTTCCTCTCCTCCCTTCAAGGCGACCTCATTCCCATCCCCCAGCACACCCGTCCCGAATCCAACTCCACTCCTGATGTTATCCTCTCCTCCCCCAACCTCCTTGGCCGCATAACGGTGGATGTCCTGGAACCTATTGGTAGCGACCATCTCCCTGTCCTCCTCACCGTATCGGACGGTCGTCGCCCTCGCCCCGACCCTCGTACTGATCCTCCCCCTAAGTATGTCCACGATTATTCCCGAGCCGACTGGAATGCCTACCGGGATACCCTCTCCACCCAGGTCGATAGCCACCCTCTCACCTACCACCACCCTGACGATGTCACCCATGCCGCCTCCTTTCTCCAGCAGACCTTGTCTGAGGCCGTGGAGGCCCACGTTCCTACTGTCGCCATCCACCCCCACCGTCCTACCTTACCCCCGCAGGCCGTTCTCCTCCTCCGTGAATCCCGTCGTCTCTACCGTGCCTTCCTCCGCACGCGTGACCCGGACACACTACGACGCCACCGGCAACTCCAGCGACACGTTCGTAATTTGCTCGCGGCTAAGAAACGCCGGGACTGGCGACAGACATGCACCCGTTTGAATGAAACCCTACCAATCAACTCGTCCAAGTTCTGGTCGGCCTTCCGTCGCCTTACCGGAACTAAACCCTCCCCCTACTATCCTCTTCTCCACGATGATCACCCCTTCCCTGACGCCCTTAGTAAGGCCAATCACTTTGCCTCCTACCTCTCCGATGTTTTCTCCATCCCCGATGATCCTCAGTTCGATTACTCCCTCTTCCCGGATATCCGCGATCGAACTGACACCTCTGTCCCTCCCCTCGCTCCTGGTTTCCAGTACTTGGACAACATTACACACACGGAACTCAATACCCCTATCACTACACAGGATCTCATTGATACACTCCGCACAAAACGCAACACCGCTCCTGGTCACGATCGTGCCACCTACCGTCACCTTCGTGAAGCTCCTGTCTCTTTCCTCTCCACCCTGGCCAGGCTCTACAATGTAGTCCTGTCCACCGGTTACTACCCCGACCTGTGGAAAACCTCCCGCATCCTCATGTTCCTTAAACCTAGCAAACCGCCGTCCGCCGTCTCCTCTTACCGTCCTATCAGCCTTACCTCGGTCTTCAGCAAGGTCCTGGAATCTATCCTCACCCGCCGCATCCACCAGCATCTCCGCCAGCACCGCCTCCTTCCCGTCACCCAGTGTGGCTTTCGGCCATCCTTCTCTTCCGACGATCTTCTCCTTCACCTCACTCATCTCCTCTCCGAACAGCTTAATTCCCGTCGCTCCGCCATCTTCCTCTCCCTTGACCTCGAACGCTCTTATGACCGTGTCTGGCATTCCGGTCTCCTCTTCAAGCTCCAAACCTTTGCCCTTCCCATTAACTACGTCCGTCTGATCGGTTCCTTTCTCTCCCGCCGTCCTTCCTATGTCACCATCCATAACACAGATTCCTACACTTTTTTTCCCTCCGCCGGTGTGCCCCAAGGCTCCGTCCTCTCCCCCCTTCTGTACCTTTTGTACACGGCGGACATGCCGCCGCCGTCACCCCCCGTCCACCTTCTCCAGTTTGCCGATGACACTGCCTTCCTTGCTCTTGCCCCCACCCTACAACGCTCCCAACGCCTTCTCCAATCCCATCTTGACCGCTTCACTGCTTGGTGCAACCAGTGGTTGCTTAAGGTCAATCCCTCCAAAACCCAGGCGATCATTGTAGGCAAAACCACCCCTTCCTTCCGCCTCCTTGATTTCTATCTCACCGTTTATGGCCGTCCTATCGCTCTCACCCCCACCCTTAAGTACCTTGGCGTCACCCTCGACCGTCGCCTCTCCTGGACTCCCCATCTCCAGACCATCCAAGCCAAGGCACGTTCCCGACTCCGTCTCCTCAAGCTCCTTTCCGGCCGTACGTGGGGTCTGGACCCCTCCACCATCCTACACACCTATAAGTCCCTCATCCGCCCTATCCTCTGTTACGCCCATCCCGCCTGGATCTCCGCCCCCCCTTCCTTTTATAAATCCCTCCAAATCCTTGAACGCCATGCTCTCCGCCTTGCCTATCGCATCCGTCTCCCCTCCCCCACGCGGATCCTGTATGATCTTATCTCCTTCCCTCACCTCCTCCTCTTCCTCGAAAGGATACGAATCCTCTACACCTCCCGTAAACTCGATCCTCCCCACCCGCTCGTCTCCCCGATCCTCTCCCACCCCCGCCCGCTGCCGCGCCTGTACTCTCATGTCCCACCCGGTCTCCATCTCTCCACCCTCCTTACCCTCTCCCAAGGTGGCTTCCGCCAGCTCCCCCTACCTGATGATGCCCTCCTCCCCTCCATCTACCCCTCCTACCAACTTTGATCCTCCCGCCCTCCTCCCGTGCTTGCTCCTCCGGGCACCCTCCCTCCCTTCTCTCCCTTTTTCCCTCCCTCCTCCTTTTCTCTCCCCTTCTCCCCCGGGCCTCCCCTCCCCTGTCCCTCTCCCTCTTGCCCCCGTCTCCCCCGCCGTTGGCATCCTTTTCTCCCCTCTCCCCCCACCTCCCCCCTGTTCCACTCTTGGCAGGTCCCCGGACTCGCACACGCTACGTGGACTTTCGCGCGCCGGAGATCGCCGCCATCAGTGTCTTGTGTGTGCCGTCATGTTTCGTGTTCAGTGTTTCCCGTCATGCTCCGTTGTTCACCAGTGCCATCGTCTTCTTCAGTATCTGTGCGTCGTCTCAACAGTTTGCAGTGTGGTTTATCGTCAAGTGTGAACGGCTCCGTGTTTGTCTCTCTGTGTCTCCTATTTTATCGCCCACCATTTTGTGACTTTTCTGTTTTTCTCCTGTTTTTTGTGCTTCTGTCTCATTTGGCTGAAGAGCAGCGTATTGTGCTGCTGCCAGCCTGCTTATTGTATAGGCATTAAAATGACAATAAAGTAAAAAAAAAAAAAAAAAGCGACGAAAGCATACTTACCTGGCGTAGGGGATACCGTGATCATGAAGGCGGTTCCTCCGGGGTGAGGCTCTTCCATTGCACTTCGGTCGAGCTGACCCCCGCGATTACTCCAAATGTGAGTAACTCGGGCGCATAATTTTTGGTAGTCGGGACTTGCGTTCGCGCTGTCCCGGTGTCTATTTCAATTGCAAACGCAGTATTCTGTGGTAGCAGTCGGTAACTAGTGCGTCTGAGCACTCGGCCAGCAACGTGTTCCGCAAGGGACTGCCAAACGCAGCAGCACTCGCGCTACGCGCGTACCACACGTCTGCGTCGACCAGAGCCAGAGCACACTGTCTCTTCGATAAGCGCGGGGGACGCGCACCAGTAGTAGCAGCGGCAGCCGCGAGATGGCACAAGCGGTCTAACTCTGGTACGACATCCACATTAATGGCCGAACGGCGACTTTTGGCTTTCTCTGTCCATCAGGGGAATGCGCGCCAAACGCAATTGGACGGCGCGGCATTCCCTGCACGCGCGGCGACCGCGGTGGCGCGAGCCGGCGTACACGAGGCGTCGCCCAGCCGAACGCTTTGTCGTCTGTGGCCAGGTACATGAGGGGGCCGGCAGCAAGCGTCTAGCGTAGCGTCCCGAGACTTGCAGACTTGCGGCACTTGAGGAGCTTGCGGGGATGTGAAATGACGTGGCCAACTGTACCGAAAACGGGGAAGAGAAATTCTAGGCAACAGCCACTTGTGCTCCCAGGCGGCCACACTGACAACGGGGGCCAGCGTTGCTCAAATTCGGTGATGGGACGAGAACCGCTGTAGGCTGTTTATTAGGCCACGACAGTGAGCGTTTACTTTCTGTAAGGAATGTCTTGTCGTCGCAGGTGTTGTGTTTCGCCTGTACTCGGGGCTCCCAGGGAAAGTAGAAAACGCAATGTTATCAGGTGTTTTTCTTGCAAGAAATCGAGTCAAAAGGTCTGTATTACACACGTCTTTACCAGGTTCGGAACTTCAAATCTGTTTATGGCCTCTTTACAAGCTCGCTATTCGTCTTCCAAAATATTAAAAGTACACCATACCTCCAGATTCAGCCGTCCCCCACCCCCTGTACAAACTGTCTGTCGTATGGGCGCCCTTGGAGTGAGAACAGATAGGTTTCGAATGGAATGGAAATAACATAAAACTCTTCTTTTCTCTCTCTCTCTCTCTCTCTCTCTCTCTCTCTCTCTCTCTTCTGTAACAAGTGTAATTAAAAACACAATTTCTCCCTACTCACTGACAAAATATCCGAACAGTGCCTTCTGTAACACACACAGTTCTACATTGACAGACGCGTAATAGCGGCAGTTTCAATAAATTACTAATTGCAGAAACGGGTAGCCCTCAGTGAATTCGTTGTTGCATCACTACATTCACAGAAAAGAGACTTCCTTGTTTCCCATCGCTTTGTTACACACCTGACGTGTTGTGTTTACAAACAAAAAGCAATTTAGTTTTATCTTTACCTAATCCACGTCTAAGCCAAGATTGCTACAAGGTATCAATCGTTTACCAAATACCGCACAATTAATCTGCATCTTCGAAATCAACCCGACACAGCTGAAATGTTGTCATGAATGAGACTTTATTTTTCTCTCTTATGCGCGAAGGAAATATGTCCATATTCCGAATGAAAATTTGCACAAATATTCGATCGAGCTTTCCACGTCCTACTCGGAAGGAGAAGCAAAAAGAAGTGTTACCTTTTAAGTGTCTTCTGTTACTCGGCGTCGAATGTCGAACGTGCTGGCTGATGTTCGTTCTTGGAGTTCACTGACGTCCTGTTTGTTCGTCGCGCACAACACTCACGAGTGCATCCAGCTCTCTTAGAACATCTGACAGTCTGAGCTGTGGTCCTTCAGTTGCTCGGCGACAGTCGACCGCGCGTGACAATGCTGCCGTATTTGCTAGCACTAAGGGCTCTCCTGGAAGGAGCGAAAGTAAAGTGTGGCTTGCATTGTGGCTGCAAAAAGCACTCATTCCGCAGATCGCATTCGCGGTTTCAACAGCCGAGGAAGAGGGCTCGTTGGAGACGGAGAGGAGGGCCCGGAGGCGGCAACCCGGACTTGGCCCGCCATCTTCCGGAGGGAACGGTAAATTAACCCCAGCAGCGGCCGGCGCCGCGAGCCGTATGGTGCTGCTCGCACAAAATGCATCGTTTTTCTCGGCAGAGGAGCGTTGTTGCGACTGTCTGCCATCTAACTCGACAGCCAATAGCTCTCTTGTAAGGAGACAGGTACATGGACGGCCACCATTCTGTTCGCCGATTGCGGAAACGTCAGGAGCTCTCGTTACATCTCGATAGCGCGAGGCACTACAAATTCTCGCCTGTGGCGCGACGAAAGCCCATCTCCGGCGGTACACCGAAAGGTTACCGCCCTTCGATGGTGCAATCTTTCGCGCTAATCGAAGTGTTAGGGTTTACAGGTGCCAGCCAGCCAGCCAGCCAGCCAGCCAGCCCAGCCCAGTCCAGCAGCAGCAGCAGCAGCAGCAGCAGCAGTTCCCGGTCCCGGCCTGCAGCAGTGGTCCCGCCGCCAGCCAGCCAGCCAGCCAGCCAGCCAGCCAGCCAGCCAGCCAGCCAGCCAGCAGCCCTCCGGTGCCAGCAGCAGTCCCGCCAGCAGCAGTCCCGGCAGCAGCAGTCCAGGCAGCAGCAGCAGCAGCAGCAGCGGCAGCGGCAGCAGCAGCAGCAGCAGCAGCAGCCGCAGCCGCAGCCGCAGCCGCCCCGGCCCCGTCCGCGGCAGCAGCGTTCCTGCCTCTCGCCGTCGCCGTCGCCGTCGCCGTCGCCGTTCGCCGTCGCCGTTCGACGTTCGCCGTTCGCCGTCGCCGTTCGCCGTCGCCGTCGCCGTCCGTCGTCCCCCAGTGTGTGTCCTGTCCTTTTAGTGCTGTGTTTTTTCTTTCTTCTCCTTGTCGTCATGTCTGCCCCCACCACCACCGTCACAACCACCACCACCGCCATCGTGTATACGTCCCCTTCCGCCGCCTCCACCACTATCACTTGGTGTGCCCAGTCCCACCCCCCTCCTTCCATCCCTCCCCTCCTCTCTATCCCTTCGCCCTCGCTTTTTGTCGCCCCCTCTCCCGCCTCTTCCTCTCGTTCTGATCCCTTCCCCCCCCTCCCCCAGCCTGTCACTGCCGCTCCGGCTCGGGTGGTGGCCCGTCGGGCCACTGCCCACGCCCAGCTCTCCCCGTCGCCATCGCCGTCACCGCCGCCACCACCACCACCGCCATCTTCATCGACTTCACCGTCGCCGTCACTGCCACCTTCGCCTGCACCATCACAGTCATTATCTCCGGCGCCGCCTGCTGCATCCGTGCCGGGACCTGCCCCTTCCCACCACCTCCCCATTGTTCCCGTCCCTCTTGTCACCACCCGCCCATCTGCCGCTGTCAAACGCCCTAGTGCCGCCCCCACTCCCTCTGCTCACAAAAAGGCTCCACCCCGCCCCCCATCCCCACCCCAAAATGCCATGGACGTCTCCCCACCAGGCCCCGCTCCCTCCTCCTCCTCCTCCTCCTCCTCCTCCTCCTCCCCACCCGGTCTCTACAAATATCTCCTGTCCCGTCCCGATCCTTCATTCCTCGAGGCCCGGAATCTCTCCCTCCTCCTCCGCCAACATTTCCCTGGCGCCCCCATCTCTCTCCTTACTCCCAGACGGGATTCCGTTCTCATCTCCTCCCCCAGCCCAACCCTCCATACTGACATCCTCTCCCGCCTCCCCATCACCCGTTTTGGCCCTAACGCCTCCCTCACCCCTGCTCCCTCCCCATCTCCTACCCGCCAACCCCAACCCCCGCGTCGCCCGCCGACCCTCACCGCCGTGATCACTCGGCTTAGTCCGTCGATCACGGAGGAGGAGGTGTTGGCGGAGCTGAAGGCCCATCCCACCCTGGAGGTGCGGGCAGTCCGCCGCATTTTTAACGCGACCGGCCCCACCCGCCTTATGCGGGTGTTCTCTGAGGACGCCCCCTCCATTGACCGTCTCCTGAAGGAGGGTGCCCTCCTCTTCAATCAGCGGTACAAAGTCGACCCCTCCCGTTCCCCCCCTCAATCCCTGCGCTGCCAGAGATGTCTGCGCTATAATGCACACACAACAGCCGAGTGCCGCGAGGCCCCCACATGCCCGCATTGTCGCCAAGCGCACTTCCTCCGGCAGTGCCCCAACCTCCAATCCCCTCCCTCCTGTAATACCTGCAGCCTCCCCCACCCTACCTACTCCCAAAAGTGTAAAGCCCGGCCCCCTCCCACCACCCCTGAACTCACCGTCCCTGTCCGTCCCCTGGACGCCCCCACCCCTCCTGGCAATTCCCTTCGTCCCCCTCCCACTGCTGAGGACATCATCAGGTTCCTCACCATTGTCCTTCAAAACGTCCATCCCTTTCAGCGCCCCCACACCCTCCAACAGATCTCCCTCGCCGCCCGTTCCATATTCCACCTTAAAATGTACGCCACCTATTCCAATAACCAGGCCCATTTCACCTTCTCCCGCCTTGACACCCTCGTCTAAATCCTTATCATGGCACGACAGCATCGTATCCTTTTCAACAATATCCGCTCCCTTCCCGCCAACAAGAACCTTTTCCTGCACACCCTTGCTACCCACCGTGTGGATGCCTTCCTCCTCAATGAAACCTTCCTCCAACCCCACCACTCCATCCACACCTCCCCCTATCTCCTCCACCGCTCCGATAATCCCCTCCCAGTTGCGCGTGGCGGAGTTGCCATTGGCCACCACCGCCAGATCCCCGTTCGGCTCCAACCTCTCCTTCCCGACCCCACCGAACACCTGATCCTTAGTCTCTTCTTCCCTGGCCTTACCATTACCTGCGCCACCATCTATGTCCGCCCTAACGCCCCTCTTCCCTTCGACTTCCTCTCCCACATTGACCGTACCTTCTCCTCCTACGTGATCGCCGCCGACCTCAACATCCATAGTCGTTCCGCCGCCCAGTTACGGCGGTGGCATCGGTTCCTCTCCTCCCTTCAAGGCGACCTCATTCCCATCCCCCAGCACACCCGTCCCGAATCCAACTCCACTCCTGATGTTATCCTCTCCTCCCCCAACCTCCTTGGCCGCATAACGGTGGATGTCCTGGAACCTATTGGTAGCGACCATCTCCCTGTCCTCCTCACCGTATCGGACGGTCGTCGCCCTCGCCCCGACCCTCGTACTGATCCTCCCCCTAAGTATGTCCACGATTATTCCCGAGCCGACTGGAATGCCTACCGGGATACCCTCTCCACCCAGGTCGATAGCCACCCTCTCACCTACCACCACCCTGACGATGTCACCCATGCCGCCTCCTTTCTCCAGCAGACCTTGTCTGAGGCCGTGGAGGCCCACGTTCCTACTGTCGCCATCCACCCCCACCGTCCTACCTTACCCCCGCAGGCCGTTCTCCTCCTCCGTGAATCCCGTCGTCTCTACCGTGCCTTCCTCCGCACGCGTGACCCGGACACACTACGACGCCACCGGCAACTCCAGCGACACGTTCGTAATTTGCTCGCGGCTAAGAAACGCCGGGACTGGCGACAGACATGCACCCGTTTGAATGAAACCCTACCAATCAACTCGTCCAAGTTCTGGTCGGCCTTCCGTCGCCTTACCGGAACTAAACCCTCCCCCTACTATCCTCTTCTCCACGATGATCACCCCTTCCCTGACGCCCTTAGTAAGGCCAATCACTTTGCCTCCTACCTCTCCGATGTTTTCTCCATCCCCGATGATCCTCAGTTCGATTACTCCCTCTTCCCGGATATCCGCGATCGAACTGACACCTCTGTCCCTCCCCTCGCTCCTGGTTTCCAGTACTTGGACAACATTACACACACGGAACTCAATACCCCTATCACTACACAGGATCTCATTGATACACTCCGCACAAAACGCAACACCGCTCCTGGTCACGATCGTGCCACCTACCGTCACCTTCGTGAAGCTCCTGTCTCTTTCCTCTCCACCCTGGCCAGGCTCTACAATGTAGTCCTGTCCACCGGTTACTACCCCGACCTGTGGAAAACCTCCCGCATCCTCATGTTCCTTAAACCTAGCAAACCGCCGTCCGCCGTCTCCTCTTACCGTCCTATCAGCCTTACCTCGGTCTTCAGCAAGGTCCTGGAATCTATCCTCACCCGCCGCATCCACCAGCATCTCCGCCAGCACCGCCTCCTTCCCGTCACCCAGTGTGGCTTTCGGCCATCCTTCTCTTCCGACGATCTTCTCCTTCACCTCACTCATCTCCTCTCCGAACAGCTTAATTCCCGTCGCTCCGCCATCTTCCTCTCCCTTGACCTCGAACGCTCTTATGACCGTGTCTGGCATTCCGGTCTCCTCTTCAAGCTCCAAACCTTTGCCCTTCCCATTAACTACGTCCGTCTGATCGGTTCCTTTCTCTCCCGCCGTCCTTCCTATGTCACCATCCATAACACAGATTCCTACACTTTTTTTCCCTCCGCCGGTGTGCCCCAAGGCTCCGTCCTCTCCCCCCTTCTGTACCTTTTGTACACGGCGGACATGCCGCCGCCGTCACCCCCCGTCCACCTTCTCCAGTTTGCCGATGACACTGCCTTCCTTGCTCTTGCCCCCACCCTACAACGCTCCCAACGCCTTCTCCAATCCCATCTTGACCGCTTCACTGCTTGGTGCAACCAGTGGTTGCTTAAGGTCAATCCCTCCAAAACCCAGGCGATCATTGTAGGCAAAACCACCCCTTCCTTCCGCCTCCTTGATTTCTATCTCACCGTTTATGGCCGTCCTATCGCTCTCACCCCCACCCTTAAGTACCTTGGCGTCACCCTCGACCGTCGCCTCTCCTGGACTCCCCATCTCCAGACCATCCAAGCCAAGGCACGTTCCCGACTCCGTCTCCTCAAGCTCCTTTCCGGCCGTACGTGGGGTCTGGACCCCTCCACCATCCTACACACCTATAAGTCCCTCATCCGCCCTATCCTCTGTTACGCCCATCCCGCCTGGATCTCCGCCCCCCCTTCCTTTTATAAATCCCTCCAAATCCTTGAACGCCATGCTCTCCGCCTTGCCTATCGCATCCGTCTCCCCTCCCCCACGCGGATCCTGTATGATCTTATCTCCTTCCCTCACCTCCTCCTCTTCCTCGAAAGGATACGAATCCTCTACACCTCCCGTAAACTCGATCCTCCCCACCCGCTCGTCTCCCCGATCCTCTCCCACCCCCGCCCGCTGCCGCGCCTGTACTCTCATGTCCCACCCGGTCTCCATCTCTCCACCCTCCTTACCCTCTCCCAAGGTGGCTTCCGCCAGCTCCCCCTACCTGATGATGCCCTCCTCCCCTCCATCTACCCCTCCTACCAACTTTGATCCTCCCGCCCTCCTCCCGTGCTTGCTCCTCCGGGCACCCTCCCTCCCTTCTCTCCCTTTTTCCCTCCCTCCTCCTTTTCTCTCCCCTTCTCCCCCGGGCCTCCCCTCCCCTGTCCCTCTCCCTCTTGCCCCCGTCTCCCCCGCCGTTGGCATCCTTTTCTCCCCTCTCCCCCCACCTCCCCCCTGTTCCACTCTTGGCAGGTCCCCGGACTCGCACACGCTACGTGGACTTTCGCGCGCCGGAGATCGCCGCCATCAGTGTCTTGTGTGTGCCGTCATGTTTCGTGTTCAGTGTTTCCCGTCATGCTCCGTTGTTCACCAGTGCCATCGTCTTCTTCAGTATCTGTGCGTCGTCTCAACAGTTTGCAGTGTGGTTTATCGTCAAGTGTGAACGGCTCCGTGTTTGTCTCTCTGTGTCTCCTATTTTATCGCCCACCATTTTGTGACTTTTCTGTTTTTCTCCTGTTTTTTGTGCTTCTGTCTCATTTGGCTGAAGAGCAGCGTATTGTGCTGCTGCCAGCCTGCTTATTGTATAGGCATTAAAATGACAATAAAGTAAAAAAAAAAAAAAAAAGCGACGAAAGCATACTTACCTGGCGTAGGGGATACCGTGATCATGAAGGCGGTTCCTCCGGGGTGAGGCTCTTCCATTGCACTTCGGTCGAGCTGACCCCCGCGATTACTCCAAATGTGAGTAACTCGGGCGCATAATTTTTGGTAGTCGGGACTTGCGTTCGCGCTGTCCCGGTGTCTATTTCAATTGCAAACGCAGTATTCTGTGGTAGCAGTCGGTAACTAGTGCGTCTGAGCACTCGGCCAGCAACGTGTTCCGCAAGGGACTGCCAAACGCAGCAGCACTCGCGCTACGCGCGTACCACACGTCTGCGTCGACCAGAGCCAGAGCACACTGTCTCTTCGATAAGCGCGGGGGACGCGCACCAGTAGTAGCAGCGGCAGCCGCGAGATGGCACAAGCGGTCTAACTCTGGTACGACATCCACATTAATGGCCGAACGGCGACTTTTGGCTTTCTCTGTCCATCAGGGGAATGCGCGCCAAACGCAATTGGACGGCGCGGCATTCCCTGCACGCGCGGCGACCGCGGTGGCGCGAGCCGGCGTACACGAGGCGTCGCCCAGCCGAACGCTTTGTCGTCTGTGGCCAGGTACATGAGGGGGCCGGCAGCAAGCGTCTAGCGTAGCGTCCCGAGACTTGCAGACTTGCGGCACTTGAGGAGCTTGCGGGGATGTGAAATGACGTGGCCAACTGTACCGAAAACGGGGAAGAGAAATTCTAGGCAACAGCCACTTGTGCTCCCAGGCGGCCACACTGACAACGGGGGCCAGCGTTGCTCAAATTCGGTGATGGGACGAGAACCGCTGTAGGCTGTTTATTAGGCCACGACAGTGAGCGTTTACTTTCTGTAAGGAATGTCTTGTCGTCGCAGGTGTTGTGTTTCGCCTGTACTCGGGGCTCCCAGGGAAAGTAGAAAACGCAATGTTATCAGGTGTTTTTCTTGCAAGAAATCGAGTCAAAAGGTCTGTATTACACACGTCTTTACCAGGTTCGGAACTTCAAATCTGTTTATGGCCTCTTTACAAGCTCGCTATTCGTCTTCCAAAATATTAAAAGTACACCATACCTCCAGATTCAGCCGTCCCCCACCCCCTGTACAAACTGTCTGTCGTATGGGCGCCCTTGGAGTGAGAACAGATAGGTTTCGAATGGAATGGAAATAACATAAAACTCTTCTTTTCTCTCTCTCTCTCTCTCTCTCTCTCTCTCTCTCTCTCTCTCTCTTCTGTAACAAGTGTAATTAAAAACACAATTTCTCCCTACTCACTGACAAAATATCCGAACAGTGCCTTCTGTAACACACACAGTTCTACATTGACAGACGCGTAATAGCGGCAGTTTCAATAAATTACTAATTGCAGAAACGGGTAGCCCTCAGTGAATTCGTTGTTGCATCACTACATTCACAGAAAAGAGACTTCCTTGTTTCCCATCGCTTTGTTACACACCTGACGTGTTGTGTTTACAAACAAAAAGCAATTTAGTTTTATCTTTACCTAATCCACGTCTAAGCCAAGATTGCTACAAGGTATCAATCGTTTACCAAATACCGCACAATTAATCTGCATCTTCGAAATCAACCCGACACAGCTGAAATGTTGTCATGAATGAGACTTTATTTTTCTCTCTTATGCGCGAAGGAAATATGTCCATATTCCGAATGAAAATTTGCACAAATATTCGATCGAGCTTTCCACGTCCTACTCGGAAGGAGAAGCAAAAAGAAGTGTTACCTTTTAAGTGTCTTCTGTTACTCGGCGTCGAATGTCGAACGTGCTGGCTGATGTTCGTTCTTGGAGTTCACTGACGTCCTGTTTGTTCGTCGCGCACAACACTCACGAGTGCATCCAGCTCTCTTAGAACATCTGACAGTCTGAGCTGTGGTCCTTCAGTTGCTCGGCGACAGTCGACCGCGCGTGACAATGCTGCCGTATTTGCTAGCACTAAGGGCTCTCCTGGAAGGAGCGAAAGTAAAGTGTGGCTTGCATTGTGGCTGCAAAAAGCACTCATTCCGCAGATCGCATTCGCGGTTTCAACAGCCGAGGAAGAGGGCTCGTTGGAGACGGAGAGGAGGGCCCGGAGGCGGCAACCCGGACTTGGCCCGCCATCTTCCGGAGGGAACGGTAAATTAACCCCAGCAGCGGCCGGCGCCGCGAGCCGTATGGTGCTGCTCGCACAAAATGCATCGTTTTTCTCGGCAGAGGAGCGTTGTTGCGACTGTCTGCCATCTAACTCGACAGCCAATAGCTCTCTTGTAAGGAGACAGGTACATGGACGGCCACCATTCTGTTCGCCGATTGCGGAAACGTCAGGAGCTCTCGTTACATCTCGATAGCGCGAGGCACTACAAATTCTCGCCTGTGGCGCGACGAAAGCATACTTACCTGGCGTAGGGGATACCGTGATCATGAAGGCGGTTCCTCCGGGGTGAGGCTCTTCCATTGCACTTCGGTCGAGCTGACCCCCGCGATTACTCCAAATGTGAGTAACTCGGGCGCATAATTTTTGGTAGTCGGGACTTGCGTTCGCGCTGTCCCGGTGTCTATTTCAATTGCAAACGCAGTATTCTGTGGTAGCAGTCGGTAACTAGTGCGTCTGAGCACTCGGCCAGCAACGTGTTCCGCAAGGGACTGCCAAACGCAGCAGCACTCGCGCTACGCGCGTACCACACGTCTGCGTCGACCAGAGCCAGAGCACACTGTCTCTTCGATAAGCGCGGGGGACGCGCACCAGTAGTAGCAGCGGCAGCCGCGAGATGGCACAAGCGGTCTAACTCTGGTACGACATCCACATTAATGGCCGAACGGCGACTTTTGGCTTTCTCTGTCCATCAGGGGAATGCGCGCCAAACGCAATTGGACGGCGCGGCATTCCCTGCACGCGCGGCGACCGCGGTGGCGCGAGCCGGCGTACACGAGGCGTCGCCCAGCCGAACGCTTTGTCGTCTGTGGCCAGGTACATGAGGGGGCCGGCAGCAAGCGTCTAGCGTAGCGTCCCGAGACTTGCAGACTTGCGGCACTTGAGGAGCTTGCGGGGATGTGAAATGACGTGGCCAACTGTACCGAAAACGGGGAAGAGAAATTCTAGGCAACAGCCACTTGTGCTCCCAGGCGGCCACACTGACAACGGGGGCCAGCGTTGCTCAAATTCGGTGATGGGACGAGAACCGCTGTAGGCTGTTTATTAGGCCACGACAGTGAGCGTTTACTTTCTGTAAGGAATGTCTTGTCGTCGCAGGTGTTGTGTTTCGCCTGTACTCGGGGCTCCCAGGGAAAGTAGAAAACGCAATGTTATCAGGTGTTTTTCTTGCAAGAAATCGAGTCAAAAGGTCTGTATTACACACGTCTTTACCAGGTTCGGAACTTCAAATCTGTTTATGGCCTCTTTACAAGCTCGCTATTCGTCTTCCAAAATATTAAAAGTACACCATACCTCCAGATTCAGCCGTCCCCCACCCCCTGTACAAACTGTCTGTCGTATGGGCGCCCTTGGAGTGAGAACAGATAGGTTTCGAATGGAATGGAAATAACATAAAACTCTTCTTTTCTCTCTCTCTCTCTCTCTCTCTCTCTCTCTCTCTCTCTCTCTCTCTTCTGTAACAAGTGTAATTAAAAACACAATTTCTCCCTACTCACTGACAAAATATCCGAACAGTGCCTTCTGTAACACACACAGTTCTACATTGACAGACGCGTAATAGCGGCAGTTTCAATAAATTACTAATTGCAGAAACGGGTAGCCCTCAGTGAATTCGTTGTTGCATCACTACATTCACAGAAAAGAGACTTCCTTGTTTCCCATCGCTTTGTTACACACCTGACGTGTTGTGTTTACAAACAAAAAGCAATTTAGTTTTATCTTTACCTAATCCACGTCTAAGCCAAGATTGCTACAAGGTATCAATCGTTTACCAAATACCGCACAATTAATCTGCATCTTCGAAATCAACCCGACACAGCTGAAATGTTGTCATGAATGAGACTTTATTTTTCTCTCTTATGCGCGAAGGAAATATGTCCATATTCCGAATGAAAATTTGCACAAATATTCGATCGAGCTTTCCACGTCCTACTCGGAAGGAGAAGCAAAAAGAAGTGTTACCTTTTAAGTGTCTTCTGTTACTCGGCGTCGAATGTCGAACGTGCTGGCTGATGTTCGTTCTTGGAGTTCACTGACGTCCTGTTTGTTCGTCGCGCACAACACTCACGAGTGCATCCAGCTCTCTTAGAACATCTGACAGTCTGAGCTGTGGTCCTTCAGTTGCTCGGCGACAGTCGACCGCGCGTGACAATGCTGCCGTATTTGCTAGCACTAAGGGCTCTCCTGGAAGGAGCGAAAGTAAAGTGTGGCTTGCATTGTGGCTGCAAAAAGCACTCATTCCGCAGATCGCATTCGCGGTTTCAACAGCCGAGGAAGAGGGCTCGTTGGAGACGGAGAGGAGGGCCCGGAGGCGGCAACCCGGACTTGGCCCGCCATCTTCCGGAGGGAACGGTAAATTAACCCCAGCAGCGGCCGGCGCCGCGAGCCGTATGGTGCTGCTCGCACAAAATGCATCGTTTTTCTCGGCAGAGGAGCGTTGTTGCGACTGTCTGCCATCTAACTCGACAGCCAATAGCTCTCTTGTAAGGAGACAGGTACATGGACGGCCACCATTCTGTTCGCCGATTGCGGAAACGTCAGGAGCTCTCGTTACATCTCGATAGCGCGAGGCACTACAAATTCTCGCCTGTGGCGCGACGAAAGCATACTTACCTGGCGTAGGGGATACCGTGATCATGAAGGCGGTTCCTCCGGGGTGAGGCTCTTCCATTGCACTTCGGTCGAGCTGACCCCCGCGATTACTCCAAATGTGAGTAACTCGGGCGCATAATTTTTGGTAGTCGGGACTTGCGTTCGCGCTGTCCCGGTGTCTATTTCAATTGCAAACGCAGTATTCTGTGGTAGCAGTCGGTAACTAGTGCGTCTGAGCACTCGGCCAGCAACGTGTTCCGCAAGGGACTGCCAAACGCAGCAGCACTCGCGCTACGCGCGTACCACACGTCTGCGTCGACCAGAGCCAGAGCACACTGTCTCTTCGATAAGCGCGGGGGACGCGCACCAGTAGTAGCAGCGGCAGCCGCGAGATGGCACAAGCGGTCTAACTCTGGTACGACATCCACATTAATGGCCGAACGGCGACTTTTGGCTTTCTCTGTCCATCAGGGGAATGCGCGCCAAACGCAATTGGACGGCGCGGCATTCCCTGCACGCGCGGCGACCGCGGTGGCGCGAGCCGGCGTACACGAGGCGTCGCCCAGCCGAACGCTTTGTCGTCTGTGGCCAGGTACATGAGGGGGCCGGCAGCAAGCGTCTAGCGTAGCGTCCCGAGACTTGCAGACTTGCGGCACTTGAGGAGCTTGCGGGGATGTGAAATGACGTGGCCAACTGTACCGAAAACGGGGAAGAGAAATTCTAGGCAACAGCCACTTGTGCTCCCAGGCGGCCACACTGACAACGGGGGCCAGCGTTGCTCAAATTCGGTGATGGGACGAGAACCGCTGTAGGCTGTTTATTAGGCCACGACAGTGAGCGTTTACTTTCTGTAAGGAATGTCTTGTCGTCGCAGGTGTTGTGTTTCGCCTGTACTCGGGGCTCCCAGGGAAAGTAGAAAACGCAATGTTATCAGGTGTTTTTCTTGCAAGAAATCGAGTCAAAAGGTCTGTATTACACACGTCTTTACCAGGTTCGGAACTTCAAATCTGTTTATGGCCTCTTTACAAGCTCGCTATTCGTCTTCCAAAATATTAAAAGTACACCATACCTCCAGATTCAGCCGTCCCCCACCCCCTGTACAAACTGTCTGTCGTATGGGCGCCCTTGGAGTGAGAACAGATAGGTTTCGAATGGAATGGAAATAACATAAAACTCTTCTTTTCTCTCTCTCTCTCTCTCTCTCTCTCTCTCTCTCTCTCTCTCTCTTCTGTAACAAGTGTAATTAAAAACACAATTTCTCCCTACTCACTGACAAAATATCCGAACAGTGCCTTCTGTAACACACACAGTTCTACATTGACAGACGCGTAATAGCGGCAGTTTCAATAAATTACTAATTGCAGAAACGGGTAGCCCTCAGTGAATTCGTTGTTGCATCACTACATTCACAGAAAAGAGACTTCCTTGTTTCCCATCGCTTTGTTACACACCTGACGTGTTGTGTTTACAAACAAAAAGCAATTTAGTTTTATCTTTACCTAATCCACGTCTAAGCCAAGATTGCTACAAGGTATCAATCGTTTACCAAATACCGCACAATTAATCTGCATCTTCGAAATCAACCCGACACAGCTGAAATGTTGTCATGAATGAGACTTTATTTTTCTCTCTTATGCGCGAAGGAAATATGTCCATATTCCGAATGAAAATTTGCACAAATATTCGATCGAGCTTTCCACGTCCTACTCGGAAGGAGAAGCAAAAAGAAGTGTTACCTTTTAAGTGTCTTCTGTTACTCGGCGTCGAATGTCGAACGTGCTGGCTGATGTTCGTTCTTGGAGTTCACTGACGTCCTGTTTGTTCGTCGCGCACAACACTCACGAGTGCATCCAGCTCTCTTAGAACATCTGACAGTCTGAGCTGTGGTCCTTCAGTTGCTCGGCGACAGTCGACCGCGCGTGACAATGCTGCCGTATTTGCTAGCACTAAGGGCTCTCCTGGAAGGAGCGAAAGTAAAGTGTGGCTTGCATTGTGGCTGCAAAAAGCACTCATTCCGCAGATCGCATTCGCGGTTTCAACAGCCGAGGAAGAGGGCTCGTTGGAGACGGAGAGGAGGGCCCGGAGGCGGCAACCCGGACTTGGCCCGCCATCTTCCGGAGGGAACGGTAAATTAACCCCAGCAGCGGCCGGCGCCGCGAGCCGTATGGTGCTGCTCGCACAAAATGCATCGTTTTTCTCGGCAGAGGAGCGTTGTTGCGACTGTCTGCCATCTAACTCGACAGCCAATAGCTCTCTTGTAAGGAGACAGGTACATGGACGGCCACCATTCTGTTCGCCGATTGCGGAAACGTCAGGAGCTCTCGTTACATCTCGATAGCGCGAGGCACTACAAATTCTCGCCTGTGGCGCGACGAAAGCATACTTACCTGGCGTAGGGGATACCGTGATCATGAAGGCGGTTCCTCCGGGGTGAGGCTCTTCCATTGCACTTCGGTCGAGCTGACCCCCGCGATTACTCCAAATGTGAGTAACTCGGGCGCATAATTTTTGGTAGTCGGGACTTGCGTTCGCGCTGTCCCGGTGTCTATTTCAATTGCAAACGCAGTATTCTGTGGTAGCAGTCGGTAACTAGTGCGTCTGAGCACTCGGCCAGCAACGTGTTCCGCAAGGGACTGCCAAACGCAGCAGCACTCGCGCTACGCGCGTACCACACGTCTGCGTCGACCAGAGCCAGAGCACACTGTCTCTTCGATAAGCGCGGGGGACGCGCACCAGTAGTAGCAGCGGCAGCCGCGAGATGGCACAAGCGGTCTAACTCTGGTACGACATCCACATTAATGGCCGAACGGCGACTTTTGGCTTTCTCTGTCCATCAGGGGAATGCGCGCCAAACGCAATTGGACGGCGCGGCATTCCCTGCACGCGCGGCGACCGCGGTGGCGCGAGCCGGCGTACACGAGGCGTCGCCCAGCCGAACGCTTTGTCGTCTGTGGCCAGGTACATGAGGGGGCCGGCAGCAAGCGTCTAGCGTAGCGTCCCGAGACTTGCAGACTTGCGGCACTTGAGGAGCTTGCGGGGATGTGAAATGACGTGGCCAACTGTACCGAAAACGGGGAAGAGAAATTCTAGGCAACAGCCACTTGTGCTCCCAGGCGGCCACACTGACAACGGGGGCCAGCGTTGCTCAAATTCGGTGATGGGACGAGAACCGCTGTAGGCTGTTTATTAGGCCACGACAGTGAGCGTTTACTTTCTGTAAGGAATGTCTTGTCGTCGCAGGTGTTGTGTTTCGCCTGTACTCGGGGCTCCCAGGGAAAGTAGAAAACGCAATGTTATCAGGTGTTTTTCTTGCAAGAAATCGAGTCAAAAGGTCTGTATTACACACGTCTTTACCAGGTTCGGAACTTCAAATCTGTTTATGGCCTCTTTACAAGCTCGCTATTCGTCTTCCAAAATATTAAAAGTACACCATACCTCCAGATTCAGCCGTCCCCCACCCCCTGTACAAACTGTCTGTCGTATGGGCGCCCTTGGAGTGAGAACAGATAGGTTTCGAATGGAATGGAAATAACATAAAACTCTTCTTTTCTCTCTCTCTCTCTCTCTCTCTCTCTCTCTCTCTCTCTCTCTCTTCTGTAACAAGTGTAATTAAAAACACAATTTCTCCCTACTCACTGACAAAATATCCGAACAGTGCCTTCTGTAACACACACAGTTCTACATTGACAGACGCGTAATAGCGGCAGTTTCAATAAATTACTAATTGCAGAAACGGGTAGCCCTCAGTGAATTCGTTGTTGCATCACTACATTCACAGAAAAGAGACTTCCTTGTTTCCCATCGCTTTGTTACACACCTGACGTGTTGTGTTTACAAACAAAAAGCAATTTAGTTTTATCTTTACCTAATCCACGTCTAAGCCAAGATTGCTACAAGGTATCAATCGTTTACCAAATACCGCACAATTAATCTGCATCTTCGAAATCAACCCGACACAGCTGAAATGTTGTCATGAATGAGACTTTATTTTTCTCTCTTATGCGCGAAGGAAATATGTCCATATTCCGAATGAAAATTTGCACAAATATTCGATCGAGCTTTCCACGTCCTACTCGGAAGGAGAAGCAAAAAGAAGTGTTACCTTTTAAGTGTCTTCTGTTACTCGGCGTCGAATGTCGAACGTGCTGGCTGATGTTCGTTCTTGGAGTTCACTGACGTCCTGTTTGTTCGTCGCGCACAACACTCACGAGTGCATCCAGCTCTCTTAGAACATCTGACAGTCTGAGCTGTGGTCCTTCAGTTGCTCGGCGACAGTCGACCGCGCGTGACAATGCTGCCGTATTTGCTAGCACTAAGGGCTCTCCTGGAAGGAGCGAAAGTAAAGTGTGGCTTGCATTGTGGCTGCAAAAAGCACTCATTCCGCAGATCGCATTCGCGGTTTCAACAGCCGAGGAAGAGGGCTCGTTGGAGACGGAGAGGAGGGCCCGGAGGCGGCAACCCGGACTTGGCCCGCCATCTTCCGGAGGGAACGGTAAATTAACCCCAGCAGCGGCCGGCGCCGCGAGCCGTATGGTGCTGCTCGCACAAAATGCATCGTTTTTCTCGGCAGAGGAGCGTTGTTGCGACTGTCTGCCATCTAACTCGACAGCCAATAGCTCTCTTGTAAGGAGACAGGTACATGGACGGCCACCATTCTGTTCGCCGATTGCGGAAACGTCAGGAGCTCTCGTTACATCTCGATAGCGCGAGGCACTACAAATTCTCGCCTGTGGCGCGACGAAAGCATACTTACCTGGCGTAGGGGATACCGTGATCATGAAGGCGGTTCCTCCGGGGTGAGGCTCTTCCATTGCACTTCGGTCGAGCTGACCCCCGCGATTACTCCAAATGTGAGTAACTCGGGCGCATAATTTTTGGTAGTCGGGACTTGCGTTCGCGCTGTCCCGGTGTCTATTTCAATTGCAAACGCAGTATTCTGTGGTAGCAGTCGGTAACTAGTGCGTCTGAGCACTCGGCCAGCAACGTGTTCCGCAAGGGACTGCCAAACGCAGCAGCACTCGCGCTACGCGCGTACCACACGTCTGCGTCGACCAGAGCCAGAGCACACTGTCTCTTCGATAAGCGCGGGGGACGCGCACCAGTAGTAGCAGCGGCAGCCGCGAGATGGCACAAGCGGTCTAACTCTGGTACGACATCCACATTAATGGCCGAACGGCGACTTTTGGCTTTCTCTGTCCATCAGGGGAATGCGCGCCAAACGCAATTGGACGGCGCGGCATTCCCTGCACGCGCGGCGACCGCGGTGGCGCGAGCCGGCGTACACGAGGCGTCGCCCAGCCGAACGCTTTGTCGTCTGTGGCCAGGTACATGAGGGGGCCGGCAGCAAGCGTCTAGCGTAGCGTCCCGAGACTTGCAGACTTGCGGCACTTGAGGAGCTTGCGGGGATGTGAAATGACGTGGCCAACTGTACCGAAAACGGGGAAGAGAAATTCTAGGCAACAGCCACTTGTGCTCCCAGGCGGCCACACTGACAACGGGGGCCAGCGTTGCTCAAATTCGGTGATGGGACGAGAACCGCTGTAGGCTGTTTATTAGGCCACGACAGTGAGCGTTTACTTTCTGTAAGGAATGTCTTGTCGTCGCAGGTGTTGTGTTTCGCCTGTACTCGGGGCTCCCAGGGAAAGTAGAAAACGCAATGTTATCAGGTGTTTTTCTTGCAAGAAATCGAGTCAAAAGGTCTGTATTACACACGTCTTTACCAGGTTCGGAACTTCAAATCTGTTTATGGCCTCTTTACAAGCTCGCTATTCGTCTTCCAAAATATTAAAAGTACACCATACCTCCAGATTCAGCCGTCCCCCACCCCCTGTACAAACTGTCTGTCGTATGGGCGCCCTTGGAGTGAGAACAGATAGGTTTCGAATGGAATGGAAATAACATAAAACTCTTCTTTTCTCTCTCTCTCTCTCTCTCTCTCTCTCTCTCTCTCTCTCTCTCTTCTGTAACAAGTGTAATTAAAAACACAATTTCTCCCTACTCACTGACAAAATATCCGAACAGTGCCTTCTGTAACACACACAGTTCTACATTGACAGACGCGTAATAGCGGCAGTTTCAATAAATTACTAATTGCAGAAACGGGTAGCCCTCAGTGAATTCGTTGTTGCATCACTACATTCACAGAAAAGAGACTTCCTTGTTTCCCATCGCTTTGTTACACACCTGACGTGTTGTGTTTACAAACAAAAAGCAATTTAGTTTTATCTTTACCTAATCCACGTCTAAGCCAAGATTGCTACAAGGTATCAATCGTTTACCAAATACCGCACAATTAATCTGCATCTTCGAAATCAACCCGACACAGCTGAAATGTTGTCATGAATGAGACTTTATTTTTCTCTCTTATGCGCGAAGGAAATATGTCCATATTCCGAATGAAAATTTGCACAAATATTCGATCGAGCTTTCCACGTCCTACTCGGAAGGAGAAGCAAAAAGAAGTGTTACCTTTTAAGTGTCTTCTGTTACTCGGCGTCGAATGTCGAACGTGCTGGCTGATGTTCGTTCTTGGAGTTCACTGACGTCCTGTTTGTTCGTCGCGCACAACACTCACGAGTGCATCCAGCTCTCTTAGAACATCTGACAGTCTGAGCTGTGGTCCTTCAGTTGCTCGGCGACAGTCGACCGCGCGTGACAATGCTGCCGTATTTGCTAGCACTAAGGGCTCTCCTGGAAGGAGCGAAAGTAAAGTGTGGCTTGCATTGTGGCTGCAAAAAGCACTCATTCCGCAGATCGCATTCGCGGTTTCAACAGCCGAGGAAGAGGGCTCGTTGGAGACGGAGAGGAGGGCCCGGAGGCGGCAACCCGGACTTGGCCCGCCATCTTCCGGAGGGAACGGTAAATTAACCCCAGCAGCGGCCGGCGCCGCGAGCCGTATGGTGCTGCTCGCACAAAATGCATCGTTTTTCTCGGCAGAGGAGCGTTGTTGCGACTGTCTGCCATCTAACTCGACAGCCAATAGCTCTCTTGTAAGGAGACAGGTACATGGACGGCCACCATTCTGTTCGCCGATTGCGGAAACGTCAGGAGCTCTCGTTACATCTCGATAGCGCGAGGCACTACAAATTCTCGCCTGTGGCGCGACGAAAGCATACTTACCTGGCGTAGGGGATACCGTGATCATGAAGGCGGTTCCTCCGGGGTGAGGCTCTTCCATTGCACTTCGGTCGAGCTGACCCCCGCGATTACTCCAAATGTGAGTAACTCGGGCGCATAATTTTTGGTAGTCGGGACTTGCGTTCGCGCTGTCCCGGTGTCTATTTCAATTGCAAACGCAGTATTCTGTGGTAGCAGTCGGTAACTAGTGCGTCTGAGCACTCGGCCAGCAACGTGTTCCGCAAGGGACTGCCAAACGCAGCAGCACTCGCGCTACGCGCGTACCACACGTCTGCGTCGACCAGAGCCAGAGCACACTGTCTCTTCGATAAGCGCGGGGGACGCGCACCAGTAGTAGCAGCGGCAGCCGCGAGATGGCACAAGCGGTCTAACTCTGGTACGACATCCACATTAATGGCCGAACGGCGACTTTTGGCTTTCTCTGTCCATCAGGGGAATGCGCGCCAAACGCAATTGGACGGCGCGGCATTCCCTGCACGCGCGGCGACCGCGGTGGCGCGAGCCGGCGTACACGAGGCGTCGCCCAGCCGAACGCTTTGTCGTCTGTGGCCAGGTACATGAGGGGGCCGGCAGCAAGCGTCTAGCGTAGCGTCCCGAGACTTGCAGACTTGCGGCACTTGAGGAGCTTGCGGGGATGTGAAATGACGTGGCCAACTGTACCGAAAACGGGGAAGAGAAATTCTAGGCAACAGCCACTTGTGCTCCCAGGCGGCCACACTGACAACGGGGGCCAGCGTTGCTCAAATTCGGTGATGGGACGAGAACCGCTGTAGGCTGTTTATTAGGCCACGACAGTGAGCGTTTACTTTCTGTAAGGAATGTCTTGTCGTCGCAGGTGTTGTGTTTCGCCTGTACTCGGGGCTCCCAGGGAAAGTAGAAAACGCAATGTTATCAGGTGTTTTTCTTGCAAGAAATCGAGTCAAAAGGTCTGTATTACACACGTCTTTACCAGGTTCGGAACTTCAAATCTGTTTATGGCCTCTTTACAAGCTCGCTATTCGTCTTCCAAAATATTAAAAGTACACCATACCTCCAGATTCAGCCGTCCCCCACCCCCTGTACAAACTGTCTGTCGTATGGGCGCCCTTGGAGTGAGAACAGATAGGTTTCGAATGGAATGGAAATAACATAAAACTCTTCTTTTCTCTCTCTCTCTCTCTCTCTCTCTCTCTCTCTCTCTCTCTCTCTTCTGTAACAAGTGTAATTAAAAACACAATTTCTCCCTACTCACTGACAAAATATCCGAACAGTGCCTTCTGTAACACACACAGTTCTACATTGACAGACGCGTAATAGCGGCAGTTTCAATAAATTACTAATTGCAGAAACGGGTAGCCCTCAGTGAATTCGTTGTTGCATCACTACATTCACAGAAAAGAGACTTCCTTGTTTCCCATCGCTTTGTTACACACCTGACGTGTTGTGTTTACAAACAAAAAGCAATTTAGTTTTATCTTTACCTAATCCACGTCTAAGCCAAGATTGCTACAAGGTATCAATCGTTTACCAAATACCGCACAATTAATCTGCATCTTCGAAATCAACCCGACACAGCTGAAATGTTGTCATGAATGAGACTTTATTTTTCTCTCTTATGCGCGAAGGAAATATGTCCATATTCCGAATGAAAATTTGCACAAATATTCGATCGAGCTTTCCACGTCCTACTCGGAAGGAGAAGCAAAAAGAAGTGTTACCTTTTAAGTGTCTTCTGTTACTCGGCGTCGAATGTCGAACGTGCTGGCTGATGTTCGTTCTTGGAGTTCACTGACGTCCTGTTTGTTCGTCGCGCACAACACTCACGAGTGCATCCAGCTCTCTTAGAACATCTGACAGTCTGAGCTGTGGTCCTTCAGTTGCTCGGCGACAGTCGACCGCGCGTGACAATGCTGCCGTATTTGCTAGCACTAAGGGCTCTCCTGGAAGGAGCGAAAGTAAAGTGTGGCTTGCATTGTGGCTGCAAAAAGCACTCATTCCGCAGATCGCATTCGCGGTTTCAACAGCCGAGGAAGAGGGCTCGTTGGAGACGGAGAGGAGGGCCCGGAGGCGGCAACCCGGACTTGGCCCGCCATCTTCCGGAGGGAACGGTAAATTAACCCCAGCAGCGGCCGGCGCCGCGAGCCGTATGGTGCTGCTCGCACAAAATGCATCGTTTTTCTCGGCAGAGGAGCGTTGTTGCGACTGTCTGCCATCTAACTCGACAGCCAATAGCTCTCTTGTAAGGAGACAGGTACATGGACGGCCACCATTCTGTTCGCCGATTGCGGAAACGTCAGGAGCTCTCGTTACATCTCGATAGCGCGAGGCACTACAAATTCTCGCCTGTGGCGCGACGAAAGCATACTTACCTGGCGTAGGGGATACCGTGATCATGAAGGCGGTTCCTCCGGGGTGAGGCTCTTCCATTGCACTTCGGTCGAGCTGACCCCCGCGATTACTCCAAATGTGAGTAACTCGGGCGCATAATTTTTGGTAGTCGGGACTTGCGTTCGCGCTGTCCCGGTGTCTATTTCAATTGCAAACGCAGTATTCTGTGGTAGCAGTCGGTAACTAGTGCGTCTGAGCACTCGGCCAGCAACGTGTTCCGCAAGGGACTGCCAAACGCAGCAGCACTCGCGCTACGCGCGTACCACACGTCTGCGTCGACCAGAGCCAGAGCACACTGTCTCTTCGATAAGCGCGGGGGACGCGCACCAGTAGTAGCAGCGGCAGCCGCGAGATGGCACAAGCGGTCTAACTCTGGTACGACATCCACATTAATGGCCGAACGGCGACTTTTGGCTTTCTCTGTCCATCAGGGGAATGCGCGCCAAACGCAATTGGACGGCGCGGCATTCCCTGCACGCGCGGCGACCGCGGTGGCGCGAGCCGGCGTACACGAGGCGTCGCCCAGCCGAACGCTTTGTCGTCTGTGGCCAGGTACATGAGGGGGCCGGCAGCAAGCGTCTAGCGTAGCGTCCCGAGACTTGCAGACTTGCGGCACTTGAGGAGCTTGCGGGGATGTGAAATGACGTGGCCAACTGTACCGAAAACGGGGAAGAGAAATTCTAGGCAACAGCCACTTGTGCTCCCAGGCGGCCACACTGACAACGGGGGCCAGCGTTGCTCAAATTCGGTGATGGGACGAGAACCGCTGTAGGCTGTTTATTAGGCCACGACAGTGAGCGTTTACTTTCTGTAAGGAATGTCTTGTCGTCGCAGGTGTTGTGTTTCGCCTGTACTCGGGGCTCCCAGGGAAAGTAGAAAACGCAATGTTATCAGGTGTTTTTCTTGCAAGAAATCGAGTCAAAAGGTCTGTATTACACACGTCTTTACCAGGTTCGGAACTTCAAATCTGTTTATGGCCTCTTTACAAGCTCGCTATTCGTCTTCCAAAATATTAAAAGTACACCATACCTCCAGATTCAGCCGTCCCCCACCCCCTGTACAAACTGTCTGTCGTATGGGCGCCCTTGGAGTGAGAACAGATAGGTTTCGAATGGAATGGAAATAACATAAAACTCTTCTTTTCTCTCTCTCTCTCTCTCTCTCTCTCTCTCTCTCTCTCTCTTCTGTAACAAGTGTAATTAAAAACACAATTTCTCCCTACTCACTGACAAAATATCCGAACAGTGCCTTCTGTAACACACACAGTTCTACATTGACAGACGCGTAATAGCGGCAGTTTCAATAAATTACTAATTGCAGAAACGGGTAGCCCTCAGTGAATTCGTTGTTGCATCACTACATTCACAGAAAAGAGACTTCCTTGTTTCCCATCGCTTTGTTACACACCTGACGTGTTGTGTTTACAAACAAAAAGCAATTTAGTTTTATCTTTACCTAATCCACGTCTAAGCCAAGATTGCTACAAGGTATCAATCGTTTACCAAATACCGCACAATTAATCTGCATCTTCGAAATCAACCCGACACAGCTGAAATGTTGTCATGAATGAGACTTTATTTTTCTCTCTTATGCGCGAAGGAAATATGTCCATATTCCGAATGAAAATTTGCACAAATATTCGATCGAGCTTTCCACGTCCTACTCGGAAGGAGAAGCAAAAAGAAGTGTTACCTTTTAAGTGTCTTCTGTTACTCGGCGTCGAATGTCGAACGTGCTGGCTGATGTTCGTTCTTGGAGTTCACTGACGTCCTGTTTGTTCGTCGCGCACAACACTCACGAGTGCATCCAGCTCTCTTAGAACATCTGACAGTCTGAGCTGTGGTCCTTCAGTTGCTCGGCGACAGTCGACCGCGCGTGACAATGCTGCCGTATTTGCTAGCACTAAGGGCTCTCCTGGAAGGAGCGAAAGTAAAGTGTGGCTTGCATTGTGGCTGCAAAAAGCACTCATTCCGCAGATCGCATTCGCGGTTTCAACAGCCGAGGAAGAGGGCTCGTTGGAGACGGAGAGGAGGGCCCGGAGGCGGCAACCCGGACTTGGCCCGCCATCTTCCGGAGGGAACGGTAAATTAACCCCAGCAGCGGCCGGCGCCGCGAGCCGTATGGTGCTGCTCGCACAAAATGCATCGTTTTTCTCGGCAGAGGAGCGTTGTTGCGACTGTCTGCCATCTAACTCGACAGCCAATAGCTCTCTTGTAAGGAGACAGGTACATGGACGGCCACCATTCTGTTCGCCGATTGCGGAAACGTCAGGAGCTCTCGTTACATCTCGATAGCGCGAGGCACTACAAATTCTCGCCTGTGGCGCGACGAAAGCCCATCTCCGGCGGTACACCGAAAGGTTACCGCCCTTCGATGGTGCAATCTTTCGCGCTAATCGAAGTGTTAGGGTTTACAGGTGCCAGCCAGCCAGCCAGCCAGCCAGCCAGCCCAGCCCAGTCCAGCAGCAGCAGCAGCAGCAGCAGCAGTTCCCGGTCCCGGCCTGCAGCAGTGGTCCCGCCGCCAGCCAGCCAGCCAGCCAGCCAGCCAGCCAGCCAGCCAGCCAGCCAGCCAGCAGCCCTCCGGTGCCAGCAGCAGTCCCGCCAGCAGCAGTCCCGGCAGCAGCAGTCCAGGCAGCAGCAGCAGCAGCAGCAGCGGCAGCGGCAGCAGCAGCAGCAGCAGCAGCAGCAGCAGCAGCCGCAGCCGCAGCCGCCCCGGCCCCGTCCGCGGCAGCAGCGTTCCTGCCTCTCGCCGTCGCCGTCGCCGTCGCCGTCGCCGTTCGCCGTCGCCGTTCGACGTTCGCCGTTCGCCGTCGCCGTTCGCCGTCGCCGTCGCCGTCCGTCGTCCCCCAGTGTGTGTCCTGTCCTTTTAGTGCTGTGTTTTTTCTTTCTTCTCCTTGTCGTCATGTCTGCCCCCACCACCACCGTCACAACCACCACCACCGCCATCGTGTATACGTCCCCTTCCGCCGCCTCCACCACTATCACTTGGTGTGCCCAGTCCCACCCCCCTCCTTCCATCCCTCCCCTCCTCTCTATCCCTTCGCCCTCGCTTTTTGTCGCCCCCTCTCCCGCCTCTTCCTCTCGTTCTGATCCCTTCCCCCCCCTCCCCCAGCCTGTCACTGCCGCTCCGGCTCGGGTGGTGGCCCGTCGGGCCACTGCCCACGCCCAGCTCTCCCCGTCGCCATCGCCGTCACCGCCGCCACCACCACCACCGCCATCTTCATCGACTTCACCGTCGCCGTCACTGCCACCTTCGCCTGCACCATCACAGTCATTATCTCCGGCGCCGCCTGCTGCATCCGTGCCGGGACCTGCCCCTTCCCACCACCTCCCCATTGTTCCCGTCCCTCTTGTCACCACCCGCCCATCTGCCGCTGTCAAACGCCCTAGTGCCGCCCCCACTCCCTCTGCTCACAAAAAGGCTCCACCCCGCCCCCCATCCCCACCCCAAAATGCCATGGACGTCTCCCCACCAGGCCCCGCTCCCTCCTCCTCCTCCTCCTCCTCCTCCTCCTCCTCCCCACCCGGTCTCTACAAATATCTCCTGTCCCGTCCCGATCCTTCATTCCTCGAGGCCCGGAATCTCTCCCTCCTCCTCCGCCAACATTTCCCTGGCGCCCCCATCTCTCTCCTTACTCCCAGACGGGATTCCGTTCTCATCTCCTCCCCCAGCCCAACCCTCCATACTGACATCCTCTCCCGCCTCCCCATCACCCGTTTTGGCCCTAACGCCTCCCTCACCCCTGCTCCCTCCCCATCTCCTACCCGCCAACCCCAACCCCCGCGTCGCCCGCCGACCCTCACCGCCGTGATCACTCGGCTTAGTCCGTCGATCACGGAGGAGGAGGTGTTGGCGGAGCTGAAGGCCCATCCCACCCTGGAGGTGCGGGCAGTCCGCCGCATTTTTAACGCGACCGGCCCCACCCGCCTTATGCGGGTGTTCTCTGAGGACGCCCCCTCCATTGACCGTCTCCTGAAGGAGGGTGCCCTCCTCTTCAATCAGCGGTACAAAGTCGACCCCTCCCGTTCCCCCCCTCAATCCCTGCGCTGCCAGAGATGTCTGCGCTATAATGCACACACAACAGCCGAGTGCCGCGAGGCCCCCACATGCCCGCATTGTCGCCAAGCGCACTTCCTCCGGCAGTGCCCCAACCTCCAATCCCCTCCCTCCTGTAATACCTGCAGCCTCCCCCACCCTACCTACTCCCAAAAGTGTAAAGCCCGGCCCCCTCCCACCACCCCTGAACTCACCGTCCCTGTCCGTCCCCTGGACGCCCCCACCCCTCCTGGCAATTCCCTTCGTCCCCCTCCCACTGCTGAGGACATCATCAGGTTCCTCACCATTGTCCTTCAAAACGTCCATCCCTTTCAGCGCCCCCACACCCTCCAACAGATCTCCCTCGCCGCCCGTTCCATATTCCACCTTAAAATGTACGCCACCTATTCCAATAACCAGGCCCATTTCACCTTCTCCCGCCTTGACACCCTCGTCTAAATCCTTATCATGGCACGACAGCATCGTATCCTTTTCAACAATATCCGCTCCCTTCCCGCCAACAAGAACCTTTTCCTGCACACCCTTGCTACCCACCGTGTGGATGCCTTCCTCCTCAATGAAACCTTCCTCCAACCCCACCACTCCATCCACACCTCCCCCTATCTCCTCCACCGCTCCGATAATCCCCTCCCAGTTGCGCGTGGCGGAGTTGCCATTGGCCACCACCGCCAGATCCCCGTTCGGCTCCAACCTCTCCTTCCCGACCCCACCGAACACCTGATCCTTAGTCTCTTCTTCCCTGGCCTTACCATTACCTGCGCCACCATCTATGTCCGCCCTAACGCCCCTCTTCCCTTCGACTTCCTCTCCCACATTGACCGTACCTTCTCCTCCTACGTGATCGCCGCCGACCTCAACATCCATAGTCGTTCCGCCGCCCAGTTACGGCGGTGGCATCGGTTCCTCTCCTCCCTTCAAGGCGACCTCATTCCCATCCCCCAGCACACCCGTCCCGAATCCAACTCCACTCCTGATGTTATCCTCTCCTCCCCCAACCTCCTTGGCCGCATAACGGTGGATGTCCTGGAACCTATTGGTAGCGACCATCTCCCTGTCCTCCTCACCGTATCGGACGGTCGTCGCCCTCGCCCCGACCCTCGTACTGATCCTCCCCCTAAGTATGTCCACGATTATTCCCGAGCCGACTGGAATGCCTACCGGGATACCCTCTCCACCCAGGTCGATAGCCACCCTCTCACCTACCACCACCCTGACGATGTCACCCATGCCGCCTCCTTTCTCCAGCAGACCTTGTCTGAGGCCGTGGAGGCCCACGTTCCTACTGTCGCCATCCACCCCCACCGTCCTACCTTACCCCCGCAGGCCGTTCTCCTCCTCCGTGAATCCCGTCGTCTCTACCGTGCCTTCCTCCGCACGCGTGACCCGGACACACTACGACGCCACCGGCAACTCCAGCGACACGTTCGTAATTTGCTCGCGGCTAAGAAACGCCGGGACTGGCGACAGACATGCACCCGTTTGAATGAAACCCTACCAATCAACTCGTCCAAGTTCTGGTCGGCCTTCCGTCGCCTTACCGGAACTAAACCCTCCCCCTACTATCCTCTTCTCCACGATGATCACCCCTTCCCTGACGCCCTTAGTAAGGCCAATCACTTTGCCTCCTACCTCTCCGATGTTTTCTCCATCCCCGATGATCCTCAGTTCGATTACTCCCTCTTCCCGGATATCCGCGATCGAACTGACACCTCTGTCCCTCCCCTCGCTCCTGGTTTCCAGTACTTGGACAACATTACACACACGGAACTCAATACCCCTATCACTACACAGGATCTCATTGATACACTCCGCACAAAACGCAACACCGCTCCTGGTCACGATCGTGCCACCTACCGTCACCTTCGTGAAGCTCCTGTCTCTTTCCTCTCCACCCTGGCCAGGCTCTACAATGTAGTCCTGTCCACCGGTTACTACCCCGACCTGTGGAAAACCTCCCGCATCCTCATGTTCCTTAAACCTAGCAAACCGCCGTCCGCCGTCTCCTCTTACCGTCCTATCAGCCTTACCTCGGTCTTCAGCAAGGTCCTGGAATCTATCCTCACCCGCCGCATCCACCAGCATCTCCGCCAGCACCGCCTCCTTCCCGTCACCCAGTGTGGCTTTCGGCCATCCTTCTCTTCCGACGATCTTCTCCTTCACCTCACTCATCTCCTCTCCGAACAGCTTAATTCCCGTCGCTCCGCCATCTTCCTCTCCCTTGACCTCGAACGCTCTTATGACCGTGTCTGGCATTCCGGTCTCCTCTTCAAGCTCCAAACCTTTGCCCTTCCCATTAACTACGTCCGTCTGATCGGTTCCTTTCTCTCCCGCCGTCCTTCCTATGTCACCATCCATAACACAGATTCCTACACTTTTTTTCCCTCCGCCGGTGTGCCCCAAGGCTCCGTCCTCTCCCCCCTTCTGTACCTTTTGTACACGGCGGACATGCCGCCGCCGTCACCCCCCGTCCACCTTCTCCAGTTTGCCGATGACACTGCCTTCCTTGCTCTTGCCCCCACCCTACAACGCTCCCAACGCCTTCTCCAATCCCATCTTGACCGCTTCACTGCTTGGTGCAACCAGTGGTTGCTTAAGGTCAATCCCTCCAAAACCCAGGCGATCATTGTAGGCAAAACCACCCCTTCCTTCCGCCTCCTTGATTTCTATCTCACCGTTTATGGCCGTCCTATCGCTCTCACCCCCACCCTTAAGTACCTTGGCGTCACCCTCGACCGTCGCCTCTCCTGGACTCCCCATCTCCAGACCATCCAAGCCAAGGCACGTTCCCGACTCCGTCTCCTCAAGCTCCTTTCCGGCCGTACGTGGGGTCTGGACCCCTCCACCATCCTACACACCTATAAGTCCCTCATCCGCCCTATCCTCTGTTACGCCCATCCCGCCTGGATCTCCGCCCCCCCTTCCTTTTATAAATCCCTCCAAATCCTTGAACGCCATGCTCTCCGCCTTGCCTATCGCATCCGTCTCCCCTCCCCCACGCGGATCCTGTATGATCTTATCTCCTTCCCTCACCTCCTCCTCTTCCTCGAAAGGATACGAATCCTCTACACCTCCCGTAAACTCGATCCTCCCCACCCGCTCGTCTCCCCGATCCTCTCCCACCCCCGCCCGCTGCCGCGCCTGTACTCTCATGTCCCACCCGGTCTCCATCTCTCCACCCTCCTTACCCTCTCCCAAGGTGGCTTCCGCCAGCTCCCCCTACCTGATGATGCCCTCCTCCCCTCCATCTACCCCTCCTACCAACTTTGATCCTCCCGCCCTCCTCCCGTGCTTGCTCCTCCGGGCACCCTCCCTCCCTTCTCTCCCTTTTTCCCTCCCTCCTCCTTTTCTCTCCCCTTCTCCCCCGGGCCTCCCCTCCCCTGTCCCTCTCCCTCTTGCCCCCGTCTCCCCCGCCGTTGGCATCCTTTTCTCCCCTCTCCCCCCACCTCCCCCCTGTTCCACTCTTGGCAGGTCCCCGGACTCGCACACGCTACGTGGACTTTCGCGCGCCGGAGATCGCCGCCATCAGTGTCTTGTGTGTGCCGTCATGTTTCGTGTTCAGTGTTTCCCGTCATGCTCCGTTGTTCACCAGTGCCATCGTCTTCTTCAGTATCCGTGCGTCGTCTCAACAGTTTGCAGTGTGGTTTATCGTCAAGTGTGAACGGCTCCGTGTTTGTCTCTCTGTGTCTCCTATTTTATCGCCCACCATTTTGTGACTTTTCTGTTTTTCTCCTGTTTTTTGTGCTTCTGTCTCATTTGGCTGAAGAGCAGCGTATTGTGCTGCTGCCAGCCTGCTTATTGTATAGGCATTAAAATGACAATAAAGTAAAAAAAAAAAAAAAAAGCGACGAAAGCATACTTACCTGGCGTAGGGGATACCGTGATCATGAAGGCGGTTCCTCCGGGGTGAGGCTCTTCCATTGCACTTCGGTCGAGCTGACCCCCGCGATTACTCCAAATGTGAGTAACTCGGGCGCATAATTTTTGGTAGTCGGGACTTGCGTTCGCGCTGTCCCGGTGTCTATTTCAATTGCAAACGCAGTATTCTGTGGTAGCAGTCGGTAACTAGTGCGTCTGAGCACTCGGCCAGCAACGTGTTCCGCAAGGGACTGCCAAACGCAGCAGCACTCGCGCTACGCGCGTACCACACGTCTGCGTCGACCAGAGCCAGAGCACACTGTCTCTTCGATAAGCGCGGGGGACGCGCACCAGTAGTAGCAGCGGCAGCCGCGAGATGGCACAAGCGGTCTAACTCTGGTACGACATCCACATTAATGGCCGAACGGCGACTTTTGGCTTTCTCTGTCCATCAGGGGAATGCGCGCCAAACGCAATTGGACGGCGCGGCATTCCCTGCACGCGCGGCGACCGCGGTGGCGCGAGCCGGCGTACACGAGGCGTCGCCCAGCCGAACGCTTTGTCGTCTGTGGCCAGGTACATGAGGGGGCCGGCAGCAAGCGTCTAGCGTAGCGTCCCGAGACTTGCAGACTTGCGGCACTTGAGGAGCTTGCGGGGATGTGAAATGACGTGGCCAACTGTACCGAAAACGGGGAAGAGAAATTCTAGGCAACAGCCACTTGTGCTCCCAGGCGGCCACACTGACAACGGGGGCCAGCGTTGCTCAAATTCGGTGATGGGACGAGAACCGCTGTAGGCTGTTTATTAGGCCACGACAGTGAGCGTTTACTTTCTGTAAGGAATGTCTTGTCGTCGCAGGTGTTGTGTTTCGCCTGTACTCGGGGCTCCCAGGGAAAGTAGAAAACGCAATGTTATCAGGTGTTTTTCTTGCAAGAAATCGAGTCAAAAGGTCTGTATTACACACGTCTTTACCAGGTTCGGAACTTCAAATCTGTTTATGGCCTCTTTACAAGCTCGCTATTCGTCTTCCAAAATATTAAAAGTACACCATACCTCCAGATTCAGCCGTCCCCCACCCCCTGTACAAACTGTCTGTCGTATGGGCGCCCTTGGAGTGAGAACAGATAGGTTTCGAATGGAATGGAAATAACATAAAACTCTTCTTTTCTCTCTCTCTCTCTCTCTCTCTCTCTCTCTCTCTCTCTCTCTCTTCTGTAACAAGTGTAATTAAAAACACAATTTCTCCCTACTCACTGACAAAATATCCGAACAGTGCCTTCTGTAACACACACAGTTCTACATTGACAGACGCGTAATAGCGGCAGTTTCAATAAATTACTAATTGCAGAAACGGGTAGCCCTCAGTGAATTCGTTGTTGCATCACTACATTCACAGAAAAGAGACTTCCTTGTTTCCCATCGCTTTGTTACACACCTGACGTGTTGTGTTTACAAACAAAAAGCAATTTAGTTTTATCTTTACCTAATCCACGTCTAAGCCAAGATTGCTACAAGGTATCAATCGTTTACCAAATACCGCACAATTAATCTGCATCTTCGAAATCAACCCGACACAGCTGAAATGTTGTCATGAATGAGACTTTATTTTTCTCTCTTATGCGCGAAGGAAATATGTCCATATTCCGAATGAAAATTTGCACAAATATTCGATCGAGCTTTCCACGTCCTACTCGGAAGGAGAAGCAAAAAGAAGTGTTACCTTTTAAGTGTCTTCTGTTACTCGGCGTCGAATGTCGAACGTGCTGGCTGATGTTCGTTCTTGGAGTTCACTGACGTCCTGTTTGTTCGTCGCGCACAACACTCACGAGTGCATCCAGCTCTCTTAGAACATCTGACAGTCTGAGCTGTGGTCCTTCAGTTGCTCGGCGACAGTCGACCGCGCGTGACAATGCTGCCGTATTTGCTAGCACTAAGGGCTCTCCTGGAAGGAGCGAAAGTAAAGTGTGGCTTGCATTGTGGCTGCAAAAAGCACTCATTCCGCAGATCGCATTCGCGGTTTCAACAGCCGAGGAAGAGGGCTCGTTGGAGACGGAGAGGAGGGCCCGGAGGCGGCAACCCGGACTTGGCCCGCCATCTTCCGGAGGGAACGGTAAATTAACCCCAGCAGCGGCCGGCGCCGCGAGCCGTATGGTGCTGCTCGCACAAAATGCATCGTTTTTCTCGGCAGAGGAGCGTTGTTGCGACTGTCTGCCATCTAACTCGACAGCCAATAGCTCTCTTGTAAGGAGACAGGTACATGGACGGCCACCATTCTGTTCGCCGATTGCGGAAACGTCAGGAGCTCTCGTTACATCTCGATAGCGCGAGGCACTACAAATTCTCGCCTGTGGCGCGACGAAAGCATACTTACCTGGCGTAGGGGATACCGTGATCATGAAGGCGGTTCCTCCGGGGTGAGGCTCTTCCATTGCACTTCGGTCGAGCTGACCCCCGCGATTACTCCAAATGTGAGTAACTCGGGCGCATAATTTTTGGTAGTCGGGACTTGCGTTCGCGCTGTCCCGGTGTCTATTTCAATTGCAAACGCAGTATTCTGTGGTAGCAGTCGGTAACTAGTGCGTCTGAGCACTCGGCCAGCAACGTGTTCCGCAAGGGACTGCCAAACGCAGCAGCACTCGCGCTACGCGCGTACCACACGTCTGCGTCGACCAGAGCCAGAGCACACTGTCTCTTCGATAAGCGCGGGGGACGCGCACCAGTAGTAGCAGCGGCAGCCGCGAGATGGCACAAGCGGTCTAACTCTGGTACGACATCCACATTAATGGCCGAACGGCGACTTTTGGCTTTCTCTGTCCATCAGGGGAATGCGCGCCAAACGCAATTGGACGGCGCGGCATTCCCTGCACGCGCGGCGACCGCGGTGGCGCGAGCCGGCGTACACGAGGCGTCGCCCAGCCGAACGCTTTGTCGTCTGTGGCCAGGTACATGAGGGGGCCGGCAGCAAGCGTCTAGCGTAGCGTCCCGAGACTTGCAGACTTGCGGCACTTGAGGAGCTTGCGGGGATGTGAAATGACGTGGCCAACTGTACCGAAAACGGGGAAGAGAAATTCTAGGCAACAGCCACTTGTGCTCCCAGGCGGCCACACTGACAACGGGGGCCAGCGTTGCTCAAATTCGGTGATGGGACGAGAACCGCTGTAGGCTGTTTATTAGGCCACGACAGTGAGCGTTTACTTTCTGTAAGGAATGTCTTGTCGTCGCAGGTGTTGTGTTTCGCCTGTACTCGGGGCTCCCAGGGAAAGTAGAAAACGCAATGTTATCAGGTGTTTTTCTTGCAAGAAATCGAGTCAAAAGGTCTGTATTACACACGTCTTTACCAGGTTCGGAACTTCAAATCTGTTTATGGCCTCTTTACAAGCTCGCTATTCGTCTTCCAAAATATTAAAAGTACACCATACCTCCAGATTCAGCCGTCCCCCACCCCCTGTACAAACTGTCTGTCGTATGGGCGCCCTTGGAGTGAGAACAGATAGGTTTCGAATGGAATGGAAATAACATAAAACTCTTCTTTTCTCTCTCTCTCTCTCTCTCTCTCTCTCTCTCTCTCTCTCTTCTGTAACAAGTGTAATTAAAAACACAATTTCTCCCTACTCACTGACAAAATATCCGAACAGTGCCTTCTGTAACACACACAGTTCTACATTGACAGACGCGTAATAGCGGCAGTTTCAATAAATTACTAATTGCAGAAACGGGTAGCCCTCAGTGAATTCGTTGTTGCATCACTACATTCACAGAAAAGAGACTTCCTTGTTTCCCATCGCTTTGTTACACACCTGACGTGTTGTGTTTACAAACAAAAAGCAATTTAGTTTTATCTTTACCTAATCCACGTCTAAGCCAAGATTGCTACAAGGTATCAATCGTTTACCAAATACCGCACAATTAATCTGCATCTTCGAAATCAACCCGACACAGCTGAAATGTTGTCATGAATGAGACTTTATTTTTCTCTCTTATGCGCGAAGGAAATATGTCCATATTCCGAATGAAAATTTGCACAAATATTCGATCGAGCTTTCCACGTCCTACTCGGAAGGAGAAGCAAAAAGAAGTGTTACCTTTTAAGTGTCTTCTGTTACTCGGCGTCGAATGTCGAACGTGCTGGCTGATGTTCGTTCTTGGAGTTCACTGACGTCCTGTTTGTTCGTCGCGCACAACACTCACGAGTGCATCCAGCTCTCTTAGAACATCTGACAGTCTGAGCTGTGGTCCTTCAGTTGCTCGGCGACAGTCGACCGCGCGTGACAATGCTGCCGTATTTGCTAGCACTAAGGGCTCTCCTGGAAGGAGCGAAAGTAAAGTGTGGCTTGCATTGTGGCTGCAAAAAGCACTCATTCCGCAGATCGCATTCGCGGTTTCAACAGCCGAGGAAGAGGGCTCGTTGGAGACGGAGAGGAGGGCCCGGAGGCGGCAACCCGGACTTGGCCCGCCATCTTCCGGAGGGAACGGTAAATTAACCCCAGCAGCGGCCGGCGCCGCGAGCCGTATGGTGCTGCTCGCACAAAATGCATCGTTTTTCTCGGCAGAGGAGCGTTGTTGCGACTGTCTGCCATCTAACTCGACAGCCAATAGCTCTCTTGTAAGGAGACAGGTACATGGACGGCCACCATTCTGTTCGCCGATTGCGGAAACGTCAGGAGCTCTCGTTACATCTCGATAGCGCGAGGCACTACAAATTCTCGCCTGTGGCGCGACGAAAGCCCATCTCCGGCGGTACACCGAAAGGTTACCGCCCTTCGATGGTGCAATCTTTCGCGCTAATCGAAGTGTTAGGGTTTACAGGTGCCAGCCAGCCAGCCAGCCAGCCAGCCAGCCCAGCCCAGTCCAGCAGCAGCAGCAGCAGCAGCAGCAGTTCCCGGTCCCGGCCTGCAGCAGTGGTCCCGCCGCCAGCCAGCCAGCCAGCCAGCCAGCCAGCCAGCCAGCCAGCCAGCCAGCCAGCAGCCCTCCGGTGCCAGCAGCAGTCCCGCCAGCAGCAGTCCCGGCAGCAGCAGTCCAGGCAGCAGCAGCAGCAGCAGCAGCGGCAGCGGCAGCAGCAGCAGCAGCAGCAGCAGCAGCAGCAGCCGCAGCCGCAGCCGCCCCGGCCCCGTCCGCGGCAGCAGCGTTCCTGCCTCTCGCCGTCGCCGTCGCCGTCGCCGTCGCCGTTCGCCGTCGCCGTTCGACGTTCGCCGTTCGCCGTCGCCGTTCGCCGTCGCCGTCGCCGTCCGTCGTCCCCCAGTGTGTGTCCTGTCCTTTTAGTGCTGTGTTTTTTCTTTCTTCTCCTTGTCGTCATGTCTGCCCCCACCACCACCGTCACAACCACCACCACCGCCATCGTGTATACGTCCCCTTCCGCCGCCTCCACCACTATCACTTGGTGTGCCCAGTCCCACCCCCCTCCTTCCATCCCTCCCCTCCTCTCTATCCCTTCGCCCTCGCTTTTTGTCGCCCCCTCTCCCGCCTCTTCCTCTCGTTCTGATCCCTTCCCCCCCCTCCCCCAGCCTGTCACTGCCGCTCCGGCTCGGGTGGTGGCCCGTCGGGCCACTGCCCACGCCCAGCTCTCCCCGTCGCCATCGCCGTCACCGCCGCCACCACCACCACCGCCATCTTCATCGACTTCACCGTCGCCGTCACTGCCACCTTCGCCTGCACCATCACAGTCATTATCTCCGGCGCCGCCTGCTGCATCCGTGCCGGGACCTGCCCCTTCCCACCACCTCCCCATTGTTCCCGTCCCTCTTGTCACCACCCGCCCATCTGCCGCTGTCAAACGCCCTAGTGCCGCCCCCACTCCCTCTGCTCACAAAAAGGCTCCACCCCGCCCCCCATCCCCACCCCAAAATGCCATGGACGTCTCCCCACCAGGCCCCGCTCCCTCCTCCTCCTCCTCCTCCTCCTCCTCCTCCTCCCCACCCGGTCTCTACAAATATCTCCTGTCCCGTCCCGATCCTTCATTCCTCGAGGCCCGGAATCTCTCCCTCCTCCTCCGCCAACATTTCCCTGGCGCCCCCATCTCTCTCCTTACTCCCAGACGGGATTCCGTTCTCATCTCCTCCCCCAGCCCAACCCTCCATACTGACATCCTCTCCCGCCTCCCCATCACCCGTTTTGGCCCTAACGCCTCCCTCACCCCTGCTCCCTCCCCATCTCCTACCCGCCAACCCCAACCCCCGCGTCGCCCGCCGACCCTCACCGCCGTGATCACTCGGCTTAGTCCGTCGATCACGGAGGAGGAGGTGTTGGCGGAGCTGAAGGCCCATCCCACCCTGGAGGTGCGGGCAGTCCGCCGCATTTTTAACGCGACCGGCCCCACCCGCCTTATGCGGGTGTTCTCTGAGGACGCCCCCTCCATTGACCGTCTCCTGAAGGAGGGTGCCCTCCTCTTCAATCAGCGGTACAAAGTCGACCCCTCCCGTTCCCCCCCTCAATCCCTGCGCTGCCAGAGATGTCTGCGCTATAATGCACACACAACAGCCGAGTGCCGCGAGGCCCCCACATGCCCGCATTGTCGCCAAGCGCACTTCCTCCGGCAGTGCCCCAACCTCCAATCCCCTCCCTCCTGTAATACCTGCAGCCTCCCCCACCCTACCTACTCCCAAAAGTGTAAAGCCCGGCCCCCTCCCACCACCCCTGAACTCACCGTCCCTGTCCGTCCCCTGGACGCCCCCACCCCTCCTGGCAATTCCCTTCGTCCCCCTCCCACTGCTGAGGACATCATCAGGTTCCTCACCATTGTCCTTCAAAACGTCCATCCCTTTCAGCGCCCCCACACCCTCCAACAGATCTCCCTCGCCGCCCGTTCCATATTCCACCTTAAAATGTACGCCACCTATTCCAATAACCAGGCCCATTTCACCTTCTCCCGCCTTGACACCCTCGTCTAAATCCTTATCATGGCACGACAGCATCGTATCCTTTTCAACAATATCCGCTCCCTTCCCGCCAACAAGAACCTTTTCCTGCACACCCTTGCTACCCACCGTGTGGATGCCTTCCTCCTCAATGAAACCTTCCTCCAACCCCACCACTCCATCCACACCTCCCCCTATCTCCTCCACCGCTCCGATAATCCCCTCCCAGTTGCGCGTGGCGGAGTTGCCATTGGCCACCACCGCCAGATCCCCGTTCGGCTCCAACCTCTCCTTCCCGACCCCACCGAACACCTGATCCTTAGTCTCTTCTTCCCTGGCCTTACCATTACCTGCGCCACCATCTATGTCCGCCCTAACGCCCCTCTTCCCTTCGACTTCCTCTCCCACATTGACCGTACCTTCTCCTCCTACGTGATCGCCGCCGACCTCAACATCCATAGTCGTTCCGCCGCCCAGTTACGGCGGTGGCATCGGTTCCTCTCCTCCCTTCAAGGCGACCTCATTCCCATCCCCCAGCACACCCGTCCCGAATCCAACTCCACTCCTGATGTTATCCTCTCCTCCCCCAACCTCCTTGGCCGCATAACGGTGGATGTCCTGGAACCTATTGGTAGCGACCATCTCCCTGTCCTCCTCACCGTATCGGACGGTCGTCGCCCTCGCCCCGACCCTCGTACTGATCCTCCCCCTAAGTATGTCCACGATTATTCCCGAGCCGACTGGAATGCCTACCGGGATACCCTCTCCACCCAGGTCGATAGCCACCCTCTCACCTACCACCACCCTGACGATGTCACCCATGCCGCCTCCTTTCTCCAGCAGACCTTGTCTGAGGCCGTGGAGGCCCACGTTCCTACTGTCGCCATCCACCCCCACCGTCCTACCTTACCCCCGCAGGCCGTTCTCCTCCTCCGTGAATCCCGTCGTCTCTACCGTGCCTTCCTCCGCACGCGTGACCCGGACACACTACGACGCCACCGGCAACTCCAGCGACACGTTCGTAATTTGCTCGCGGCTAAGAAACGCCGGGACTGGCGACAGACATGCACCCGTTTGAATGAAACCCTACCAATCAACTCGTCCAAGTTCTGGTCGGCCTTCCGTCGCCTTACCGGAACTAAACCCTCCCCCTACTATCCTCTTCTCCACGATGATCACCCCTTCCCTGACGCCCTTAGTAAGGCCAATCACTTTGCCTCCTACCTCTCCGATGTTTTCTCCATCCCCGATGATCCTCAGTTCGATTACTCCCTCTTCCCGGATATCCGCGATCGAACTGACACCTCTGTCCCTCCCCTCGCTCCTGGTTTCCAGTACTTGGACAACATTACACACACGGAACTCAATACCCCTATCACTACACAGGATCTCATTGATACACTCCGCACAAAACGCAACACCGCTCCTGGTCACGATCGTGCCACCTACCGTCACCTTCGTGAAGCTCCTGTCTCTTTCCTCTCCACCCTGGCCAGGCTCTACAATGTAGTCCTGTCCACCGGTTACTACCCCGACCTGTGGAAAACCTCCCGCATCCTCATGTTCCTTAAACCTAGCAAACCGCCGTCCGCCGTCTCCTCTTACCGTCCTATCAGCCTTACCTCGGTCTTCAGCAAGGTCCTGGAATCTATCCTCACCCGCCGCATCCACCAGCATCTCCGCCAGCACCGCCTCCTTCCCGTCACCCAGTGTGGCTTTCGGCCATCCTTCTCTTCCGACGATCTTCTCCTTCACCTCACTCATCTCCTCTCCGAACAGCTTAATTCCCGTCGCTCCGCCATCTTCCTCTCCCTTGACCTCGAACGCTCTTATGACCGTGTCTGGCATTCCGGTCTCCTCTTCAAGCTCCAAACCTTTGCCCTTCCCATTAACTACGTCCGTCTGATCGGTTCCTTTCTCTCCCGCCGTCCTTCCTATGTCACCATCCATAACACAGATTCCTACACTTTTTTTCCCTCCGCCGGTGTGCCCCAAGGCTCCGTCCTCTCCCCCCTTCTGTACCTTTTGTACACGGCGGACATGCCGCCGCCGTCACCCCCCGTCCACCTTCTCCAGTTTGCCGATGACACTGCCTTCCTTGCTCTTGCCCCCACCCTACAACGCTCCCAACGCCTTCTCCAATCCCATCTTGACCGCTTCACTGCTTGGTGCAACCAGTGGTTGCTTAAGGTCAATCCCTCCAAAACCCAGGCGATCATTGTAGGCAAAACCACCCCTTCCTTCCGCCTCCTTGATTTCTATCTCACCGTTTATGGCCGTCCTATCGCTCTCACCCCCACCCTTAAGTACCTTGGCGTCACCCTCGACCGTCGCCTCTCCTGGACTCCCCATCTCCAGACCATCCAAGCCAAGGCACGTTCCCGACTCCGTCTCCTCAAGCTCCTTTCCGGCCGTACGTGGGGTCTGGACCCCTCCACCATCCTACACACCTATAAGTCCCTCATCCGCCCTATCCTCTGTTACGCCCATCCCGCCTGGATCTCCGCCCCCCCTTCCTTTTATAAATCCCTCCAAATCCTTGAACGCCATGCTCTCCGCCTTGCCTATCGCATCCGTCTCCCCTCCCCCACGCGGATCCTGTATGATCTTATCTCCTTCCCTCACCTCCTCCTCTTCCTCGAAAGGATACGAATCCTCTACACCTCCCGTAAACTCGATCCTCCCCACCCGCTCGTCTCCCCGATCCTCTCCCACCCCCGCCCGCTGCCGCGCCTGTACTCTCATGTCCCACCCGGTCTCCATCTCTCCACCCTCCTTACCCTCTCCCAAGGTGGCTTCCGCCAGCTCCCCCTACCTGATGATGCCCTCCTCCCCTCCATCTACCCCTCCTACCAACTTTGATCCTCCCGCCCTCCTCCCGTGCTTGCTCCTCCGGGCACCCTCCCTCCCTTCTCTCCCTTTTTCCCTCCCTCCTCCTTTTCTCTCCCCTTCTCCCCCGGGCCTCCCCTCCCCTGTCCCTCTCCCTCTTGCCCCCGTCTCCCCCGCCGTTGGCATCCTTTTCTCCCCTCTCCCCCCACCTCCCCCCTGTTCCACTCTTGGCAGGTCCCCGGACTCGCACACGCTACGTGGACTTTCGCGCGCCGGAGATCGCCGCCATCAGTGTCTTGTGTGTGCCGTCATGTTTCGTGTTCAGTGTTTCCCGTCATGCTCCGTTGTTCACCAGTGCCATCGTCTTCTTCAGTATCTGTGCGTCGTCTCAACAGTTTGCAGTGTGGTTTATCGTCAAGTGTGAACGGCTCCGTGTTTGTCTCTCTGTGTCTCCTATTTTATCGCCCACCATTTTGTGACTTTTCTGTTTTTCTCCTGTTTTTTGTGCTTCTGTCTCATTTGGCTGAAGAGCAGCGTATTGTGCTGCTGCCAGCCTGCTTATTGTATAGGCATTAAAATGACAATAAAGTAAAAAAAAAAAAAAAAAGCGACGAAAGCATACTTACCTGGCGTAGGGGATACCGTGATCATGAAGGCGGTTCCTCCGGGGTGAGGCTCTTCCATTGCACTTCGGTCGAGCTGACCCCCGCGATTACTCCAAATGTGAGTAACTCGGGCGCATAATTTTTGGTAGTCGGGACTTGCGTTCGCGCTGTCCCGGTGTCTATTTCAATTGCAAACGCAGTATTCTGTGGTAGCAGTCGGTAACTAGTGCGTCTGAGCACTCGGCCAGCAACGTGTTCCGCAAGGGACTGCCAAACGCAGCAGCACTCGCGCTACGCGCGTACCACACGTCTGCGTCGACCAGAGCCAGAGCACACTGTCTCTTCGATAAGCGCGGGGGACGCGCACCAGTAGTAGCAGCGGCAGCCGCGAGATGGCACAAGCGGTCTAACTCTGGTACGACATCCACATTAATGGCCGAACGGCGACTTTTGGCTTTCTCTGTCCATCAGGGGAATGCGCGCCAAACGCAATTGGACGGCGCGGCATTCCCTGCACGCGCGGCGACCGCGGTGGCGCGAGCCGGCGTACACGAGGCGTCGCCCAGCCGAACGCTTTGTCGTCTGTGGCCAGGTACATGAGGGGGCCGGCAGCAAGCGTCTAGCGTAGCGTCCCGAGACTTGCAGACTTGCGGCACTTGAGGAGCTTGCGGGGATGTGAAATGACGTGGCCAACTGTACCGAAAACGGGGAAGAGAAATTCTAGGCAACAGCCACTTGTGCTCCCAGGCGGCCACACTGACAACGGGGGCCAGCGTTGCTCAAATTCGGTGATGGGACGAGAACCGCTGTAGGCTGTTTATTAGGCCACGACAGTGAGCGTTTACTTTCTGTAAGGAATGTCTTGTCGTCGCAGGTGTTGTGTTTCGCCTGTACTCGGGGCTCCCAGGGAAAGTAGAAAACGCAATGTTATCAGGTGTTTTTCTTGCAAGAAATCGAGTCAAAAGGTCTGTATTACACACGTCTTTACCAGGTTCGGAACTTCAAATCTGTTTATGGCCTCTTTACAAGCTCGCTATTCGTCTTCCAAAATATTAAAAGTACACCATACCTCCAGATTCAGCCGTCCCCCACCCCCTGTACAAACTGTCTGTCGTATGGGCGCCCTTGGAGTGAGAACAGATAGGTTTCGAATGGAATGGAAATAACATAAAACTCTTCTTTTCTCTCTCTCTCTCTCTCTCTCTCTCTCTCTCTCTCTCTCTCTCTTCTGTAACAAGTGTAATTAAAAACACAATTTCTCCCTACTCACTGACAAAATATCCGAACAGTGCCTTCTGTAACACACACAGTTCTACATTGACAGACGCGTAATAGCGGCAGTTTCAATAAATTACTAATTGCAGAAACGGGTAGCCCTCAGTGAATTCGTTGTTGCATCACTACATTCACAGAAAAGAGACTTCCTTGTTTCCCATCGCTTTGTTACACACCTGACGTGTTGTGTTTACAAACAAAAAGCAATTTAGTTTTATCTTTACCTAATCCACGTCTAAGCCAAGATTGCTACAAGGTATCAATCGTTTACCAAATACCGCACAATTAATCTGCATCTTCGAAATCAACCCGACACAGCTGAAATGTTGTCATGAATGAGACTTTATTTTTCTCTCTTATGCGCGAAGGAAATATGTCCATATTCCGAATGAAAATTTGCACAAATATTCGATCGAGCTTTCCACGTCCTACTCGGAAGGAGAAGCAAAAAGAAGTGTTACCTTTTAAGTGTCTTCTGTTACTCGGCGTCGAATGTCGAACGTGCTGGCTGATGTTCGTTCTTGGAGTTCACTGACGTCCTGTTTGTTCGTCGCGCACAACACTCACGAGTGCATCCAGCTCTCTTAGAACATCTGACAGTCTGAGCTGTGGTCCTTCAGTTGCTCGGCGACAGTCGACCGCGCGTGACAATGCTGCCGTATTTGCTAGCACTAAGGGCTCTCCTGGAAGGAGCGAAAGTAAAGTGTGGCTTGCATTGTGGCTGCAAAAAGCACTCATTCCGCAGATCGCATTCGCGGTTTCAACAGCCGAGGAAGAGGGCTCGTTGGAGACGGAGAGGAGGGCCCGGAGGCGGCAACCCGGACTTGGCCCGCCATCTTCCGGAGGGAACGGTAAATTAACCCCAGCAGCGGCCGGCGCCGCGAGCCGTATGGTGCTGCTCGCACAAAATGCATCGTTTTTCTCGGCAGAGGAGCGTTGTTGCGACTGTCTGCCATCTAACTCGACAGCCAATAGCTCTCTTGTAAGGAGACAGGTACATGGACGGCCACCATTCTGTTCGCCGATTGCGGAAACGTCAGGAGCTCTCGTTACATCTCGATAGCGCGAGGCACTACAAATTCTCGCCTGTGGCGCGACGAAAGCATACTTACCTGGCGTAGGGGATACCGTGATCATGAAGGCGGTTCCTCCGGGGTGAGGCTCTTCCATTGCACTTCGGTCGAGCTGACCCCCGCGATTACTCCAAATGTGAGTAACTCGGGCGCATAATTTTTGGTAGTCGGGACTTGCGTTCGCGCTGTCCCGGTGTCTATTTCAATTGCAAACGCAGTATTCTGTGGTAGCAGTCGGTAACTAGTGCGTCTGAGCACTCGGCCAGCAACGTGTTCCGCAAGGGACTGCCAAACGCAGCAGCACTCGCGCTACGCGCGTACCACACGTCTGCGTCGACCAGAGCCAGAGCACACTGTCTCTTCGATAAGCGCGGGGGACGCGCACCAGTAGTAGCAGCGGCAGCCGCGAGATGGCACAAGCGGTCTAACTCTGGTACGACATCCACATTAATGGCCGAACGGCGACTTTTGGCTTTCTCTGTCCATCAGGGGAATGCGCGCCAAACGCAATTGGACGGCGCGGCATTCCCTGCACGCGCGGCGACCGCGGTGGCGCGAGCCGGCGTACACGAGGCGTCGCCCAGCCGAACGCTTTGTCGTCTGTGGCCAGGTACATGAGGGGGCCGGCAGCAAGCGTCTAGCGTAGCGTCCCGAGACTTGCAGACTTGCGGCACTTGAGGAGCTTGCGGGGATGTGAAATGACGTGGCCAACTGTACCGAAAACGGGGAAGAGAAATTCTAGGCAACAGCCACTTGTGCTCCCAGGCGGCCACACTGACAACGGGGGCCAGCGTTGCTCAAATTCGGTGATGGGACGAGAACCGCTGTAGGCTGTTTATTAGGCCACGACAGTGAGCGTTTACTTTCTGTAAGGAATGTCTTGTCGTCGCAGGTGTTGTGTTTCGCCTGTACTCGGGGCTCCCAGGGAAAGTAGAAAACGCAATGTTATCAGGTGTTTTTCTTGCAAGAAATCGAGTCAAAAGGTCTGTATTACACACGTCTTTACCAGGTTCGGAACTTCAAATCTGTTTATGGCCTCTTTACAAGCTCGCTATTCGTCTTCCAAAATATTAAAAGTACACCATACCTCCAGATTCAGCCGTCCCCCACCCCCTGTACAAACTGTCTGTCGTATGGGCGCCCTTGGAGTGAGAACAGATAGGTTTCGAATGGAATGGAAATAACATAAAACTCTTCTTTTCTCTCTCTCTCTCTCTCTCTCTCTCTCTCTCTCTCTCTCTCTCTCTCTTCTGTAACAAGTGTAATTAAAAACACAATTTCTCCCTACTCACTGACAAAATATCCGAACAGTGCCTTCTGTAACACACACAGTTCTACATTGACAGACGCGTAATAGCGGCAGTTTCAATAAATTACTAATTGCAGAAACGGGTAGCCCTCAGTGAATTCGTTGTTGCATCACTACATTCACAGAAAAGAGACTTCCTTGTTTCCCATCGCTTTGTTACACACCTGACGTGTTGTGTTTACAAACAAAAAGCAATTTAGTTTTATCTTTACCTAATCCACGTCTAAGCCAAGATTGCTACAAGGTATCAATCGTTTACCAAATACCGCACAATTAATCTGCATCTTCGAAATCAACCCGACACAGCTGAAATGTTGTCATGAATGAGACTTTATTTTTCTCTCTTATGCGCGAAGGAAATATGTCCATATTCCGAATGAAAATTTGCACAAATATTCGATCGAGCTTTCCACGTCCTACTCGGAAGGAGAAGCAAAAAGAAGTGTTACCTTTTAAGTGTCTTCTGTTACTCGGCGTCGAATGTCGAACGTGCTGGCTGATGTTCGTTCTTGGAGTTCACTGACGTCCTGTTTGTTCGTCGCGCACAACACTCACGAGTGCATCCAGCTCTCTTAGAACATCTGACAGTCTGAGCTGTGGTCCTTCAGTTGCTCGGCGACAGTCGACCGCGCGTGACAATGCTGCCGTATTTGCTAGCACTAAGGGCTCTCCTGGAAGGAGCGAAAGTAAAGTGTGGCTTGCATTGTGGCTGCAAAAAGCACTCATTCCGCAGATCGCATTCGCGGTTTCAACAGCCGAGGAAGAGGGCTCGTTGGAGACGGAGAGGAGGGCCCGGAGGCGGCAACCCGGACTTGGCCCGCCATCTTCCGGAGGGAACGGTAAATTAACCCCAGCAGCGGCCGGCGCCGCGAGCCGTATGGTGCTGCTCGCACAAAATGCATCGTTTTTCTCGGCAGAGGAGCGTTGTTGCGACTGTCTGCCATCTAACTCGACAGCCAATAGCTCTCTTGTAAGGAGACAGGTACATGGACGGCCACCATTCTGTTCGCCGATTGCGGAAACGTCAGGAGCTCTCGTTACATCTCGATAGCGCGAGGCACTACAAATTCTCGCCTGTGGCGCGACGAAAGCATACTTACCTGGCGTAGGGGATACCGTGATCATGAAGGCGGTTCCTCCGGGGTGAGGCTCTTCCATTGCACTTCGGTCGAGCTGACCCCCGCGATTACTCCAAATGTGAGTAACTCGGGCGCATAATTTTTGGTAGTCGGGACTTGCGTTCGCGCTGTCCCGGTGTCTATTTCAATTGCAAACGCAGTATTCTGTGGTAGCAGTCGGTAACTAGTGCGTCTGAGCACTCGGCCAGCAACGTGTTCCGCAAGGGACTGCCAAACGCAGCAGCACTCGCGCTACGCGCGTACCACACGTCTGCGTCGACCAGAGCCAGAGCACACTGTCTCTTCGATAAGCGCGGGGGACGCGCACCAGTAGTAGCAGCGGCAGCCGCGAGATGGCACAAGCGGTCTAACTCTGGTACGACATCCACATTAATGGCCGAACGGCGACTTTTGGCTTTCTCTGTCCATCAGGGGAATGCGCGCCAAACGCAATTGGACGGCGCGGCATTCCCTGCACGCGCGGCGACCGCGGTGGCGCGAGCCGGCGTACACGAGGCGTCGCCCAGCCGAACGCTTTGTCGTCTGTGGCCAGGTACATGAGGGGGCCGGCAGCAAGCGTCTAGCGTAGCGTCCCGAGACTTGCAGACTTGCGGCACTTGAGGAGCTTGCGGGGATGTGAAATGACGTGGCCAACTGTACCGAAAACGGGGAAGAGAAATTCTAGGCAACAGCCACTTGTGCTCCCAGGCGGCCACACTGACAACGGGGGCCAGCGTTGCTCAAATTCGGTGATGGGACGAGAACCGCTGTAGGCTGTTTATTAGGCCACGACAGTGAGCGTTTACTTTCTGTAAGGAATGTCTTGTCGTCGCAGGTGTTGTGTTTCGCCTGTACTCGGGGCTCCCAGGGAAAGTAGAAAACGCAATGTTATCAGGTGTTTTTCTTGCAAGAAATCGAGTCAAAAGGTCTGTATTACACACGTCTTTACCAGGTTCGGAACTTCAAATCTGTTTATGGCCTCTTTACAAGCTCGCTATTCGTCTTCCAAAATATTAAAAGTACACCATACCTCCAGATTCAGCCGTCCCCCACCCCCTGTACAAACTGTCTGTCGTATGGGCGCCCTTGGAGTGAGAACAGATAGGTTTCGAATGGAATGGAAATAACATAAAACTCTTCTTTTCTCTCTCTCTCTCTCTCTCTCTCTCTCTCTCTCTCTCTCTCTCTTCTGTAACAAGTGTAATTAAAAACACAATTTCTCCCTACTCACTGACAAAATATCCGAACAGTGCCTTCTGTAACACACACAGTTCTACATTGACAGACGCGTAATAGCGGCAGTTTCAATAAATTACTAATTGCAGAAACGGGTAGCCCTCAGTGAATTCGTTGTTGCATCACTACATTCACAGAAAAGAGACTTCCTTGTTTCCCATCGCTTTGTTACACACCTGACGTGTTGTGTTTACAAACAAAAAGCAATTTAGTTTTATCTTTACCTAATCCACGTCTAAGCCAAGATTGCTACAAGGTATCAATCGTTTACCAAATACCGCACAATTAATCTGCATCTTCGAAATCAACCCGACACAGCTGAAATGTTGTCATGAATGAGACTTTATTTTTCTCTCTTATGCGCGAAGGAAATATGTCCATATTCCGAATGAAAATTTGCACAAATATTCGATCGAGCTTTCCACGTCCTACTCGGAAGGAGAAGCAAAAAGAAGTGTTACCTTTTAAGTGTCTTCTGTTACTCGGCGTCGAATGTCGAACGTGCTGGCTGATGTTCGTTCTTGGAGTTCACTGACGTCCTGTTTGTTCGTCGCGCACAACACTCACGAGTGCATCCAGCTCTCTTAGAACATCTGACAGTCTGAGCTGTGGTCCTTCAGTTGCTCGGCGACAGTCGACCGCGCGTGACAATGCTGCCGTATTTGCTAGCACTAAGGGCTCTCCTGGAAGGAGCGAAAGTAAAGTGTGGCTTGCATTGTGGCTGCAAAAAGCACTCATTCCGCAGATCGCATTCGCGGTTTCAACAGCCGAGGAAGAGGGCTCGTTGGAGACGGAGAGGAGGGCCCGGAGGCGGCAACCCGGACTTGGCCCGCCATCTTCCGGAGGGAACGGTAAATTAACCCCAGCAGCGGCCGGCGCCGCGAGCCGTATGGTGCTGCTCGCACAAAATGCATCGTTTTTCTCGGCAGAGGAGCGTTGTTGCGACTGTCTGCCATCTAACTCGACAGCCAATAGCTCTCTTGTAAGGAGACAGGTACATGGACGGCCACCATTCTGTTCGCCGATTGCGGAAACGTCAGGAGCTCTCGTTACATCTCGATAGCGCGAGGCACTACAAATTCTCGCCTGTGGCGCGACGAAAGCCCGAACAGCTCAATTCCCGTCGCTCCGCAATCTTCCTCTCTCTTGACCTCGAACGCGCATATGACCGCGTATGGCATTCCGGTCTCCTCTTCAAGCTCCAAACCTTCGCCCTTCCCATTAACTACGTTCGTCTGATCGGTTCCTTTCTCTCCCGCCGTCCTTCCTATGTCACCATCCATAACACCGATTCCTACACCTTTTTCCCCTCCGCCGGTGTGCCCCAAGGCTCCGTCCTCTCCCCCCTTCTGTACTTGTTGTACACGGCGGACATGCCGCCGCCGTCACCCCCCGTCCACCTTCTCCAGTTTGCCGATGACACCGCCTTCCTTGCCCTTGCCCCCACCCTGCGACGCTCCCAACACCTTCTCCAATCCCATCTTGACCGGTTCACCGCTTGGTGCAACCAGTGGTTGCTCAAGGTCAATCCTTCCAAAACCCAGGCGATCATTGTAGGCAAAACCACTCCCTCCTTCCGCCTCCTTGATTTCTATCTCACCGTTTATGGCCGTCCCATCGCTCTCACCCCCACCCTTAAGTACCTTGGCGTCACCCTCGACCGTCGCCTCTCCTGGACTCCCCATCTCCAGACAATCCAAGCCAAGGCACGTTCCCGACTCCGTCTCCTCAAGCTCCTTTCCGGCCGAACGTGGGGTCTGGACCCCTCCACCATCCTCCACACCTATAAGTCCCTCATCCGCCCTATCCTCTGTTACGCCCATCCCGCCTGGATCTCCGCCCCCCCTTCCTTTTATAAATCCCTCCAAATCCTTGAACGCCATGCTCTCCGCCTTGCCTATCGCATCCGTCTCCCTTCCCCCACGCGGATCCTGTATGACCTTATCCCCTTCCCCCACCTCCTCCTCTTCCTCGAAAGGATACGAATCCTATACACCTCCCGTAAACTCGATCCTCCTCACCCGCTAGTCTCCCCGATCCTCTCCCACCCCCGCCCGCTGCCACGCCTGTACTCCCACGTCCCACCCGGTCTCCATCTCTCCACCCTCCTTACCCTCTCCCAAGGTGGCTTCCGCCAGCTCCCCCTCCCTGATAATGTCCTCCTCCCCTGCATCTACCCCTCCTATCAACTTTGATCCTCCCCCCCCTCCTGTGTCCTTTCCTTCAGGCACCCTCCCTCCCCCCCCTTTTCCCTTCCCTTCTCTTTCCTTTCCCCCCTCCCTCCTACCCTCTCCTCCGGGCTTCACTCCCCCTACCTCCCTCCCCCTCTCTCCTTTGCCCATGGCATCTCTGCTCTCCCCTCTCCCATTTCCCCTTCCTCCTCCTCCACCTCCTCTCTTGGCAGGTCCCCGGACTCGTACACGCTGAGTGGACATTCGCGCGCCGGAGATCGTCGCCATCAGTGTCTCGTGAGTGCCGTCGTGTTTCGTGTTCAGTGTTCCCGTCATACTCCATCGTTCACCTGTGCCATCGCCATCTTCAGTGTTAGTGCGTCGTGACAACAGTTTGTAGTGAATTTTCGTCAAGTGTGAACGGCTCCGTGTTTGTCTTTATGTGTCTACTGTTTTATTCCCACCGTTATGTCACATTTGTGTATTCTTTCTGTTCTATCTTTATCTCCTCTACGGCTGAAGAGCGGCGTACCATGCTGCTGACAGCCTGCCTGTTTGTACGGGTTTGAAAATAACAATAAAGAAAAAAAAAAAAAAAAAAAGCGACGAAAGCATACTTACCTGGCGTAGGGGATACCGTGATCATGAAGGCGGTTCCTCCGGGGTGAGGCTCTTCCATTGCACTTCGGTCGAGCTGACCCCCGCGATTACTCCAAATGTGAGTAACTCGGGCGCATAATTTTTGGTAGTCGGGACTTGCGTTCGCGCTGTCCCGGTGTCTATTTCAATTGCAAACGCAGTATTCTGTGGTAGCAGTCGGTAACTAGTGCGTCTGAGCACTCGGCCAGCAACGTGTTCCGCAAGGGACTGCCAAACGCAGCAGCACTCGCGCTACGCGCGTACCACACGTCTGCGTCGACCAGAGCCAGAGCACACTGTCTCTTCGATAAGCGCGGGGGACGCGCACCAGTAGTAGCAGCGGCAGCCGCGAGATGGCACAAGCGGTCTAACTCTGGTACGACATCCACATTAATGGCCGAACGGCGACTTTTGGCTTTCTCTGTCCATCAGGGGAATGCGCGCCAAACGCAATTGGACGGCGCGGCATTCCCTGCACGCGCGGCGACCGCGGTGGCGCGAGCCGGCGTACACGAGGCGTCGCCCAGCCGAACGCTTTGTCGTCTGTGGCCAGGTACATGAGGGGGCCGGCAGCAAGCGTCTAGCGTAGCGTCCCGAGACTTGCAGACTTGCGGCACTTGAGGAGCTTGCGGGGATGTGAAATGACGTGGCCAACTGTACCGAAAACGGGGAAGAGAAATTCTAGGCAACAGCCACTTGTGCTCCCAGGCGGCCACACTGACAACGGGGGCCAGCGTTGCTCAAATTCGGTGATGGGACGAGAACCGCTGTAGGCTGTTTATTAGGCCACGACAGTGAGCGTTTACTTTCTGTAAGGAATGTCTTGTCGTCGCAGGTGTTGTGTTTCGCCTGTACTCGGGGCTCCCAGGGAAAGTAGAAAACGCAATGTTATCAGGTGTTTTTCTTGCAAGAAATCGAGTCAAAAGGTCTGTATTACACACGTCTTTACCAGGTTCGGAACTTCAAATCTGTTTATGGCCTCTTTACAAGCTCGCTATTCGTCTTCCAAAATATTAAAAGTACACCATACCTCCAGATTCAGCCGTCCCCCACCCCCTGTACAAACTGTCTGTCGTATGGGCGCCCTTGGAGTGAGAACAGATAGGTTTCGAATGGAATGGAAATAACATAAAACTCTTCTTTTCTCTCTCTCTCTCTCTCTCTCTCTCTCTCTCTCTCTCTCTCTCTTCTGTAACAAGTGTAATTAAAAACACAATTTCTCCCTACTCACTGACAAAATATCCGAACAGTGCCTTCTGTAACACACACAGTTCTACATTGACAGACGCGTAATAGCGGCAGTTTCAATAAATTACTAATTGCAGAAACGGGTAGCCCTCAGTGAATTCGTTGTTGCATCACTACATTCACAGAAAAGAGACTTCCTTGTTTCCCATCGCTTTGTTACACACCTGACGTGTTGTGTTTACAAACAAAAAGCAATTTAGTTTTATCTTTACCTAATCCACGTCTAAGCCAAGATTGCTACAAGGTATCAATCGTTTACCAAATACCGCACAATTAATCTGCATCTTCGAAATCAACCCGACACAGCTGAAATGTTGTCATGAATGAGACTTTATTTTTCTCTCTTATGCGCGAAGGAAATATGTCCATATTCCGAATGAAAATTTGCACAAATATTCGATCGAGCTTTCCACGTCCTACTCGGAAGGAGAAGCAAAAAGAAGTGTTACCTTTTAAGTGTCTTCTGTTACTCGGCGTCGAATGTCGAACGTGCTGGCTGATGTTCGTTCTTGGAGTTCACTGACGTCCTGTTTGTTCGTCGCGCACAACACTCACGAGTGCATCCAGCTCTCTTAGAACATCTGACAGTCTGAGCTGTGGTCCTTCAGTTGCTCGGCGACAGTCGACCGCGCGTGACAATGCTGCCGTATTTGCTAGCACTAAGGGCTCTCCTGGAAGGAGCGAAAGTAAAGTGTGGCTTGCATTGTGGCTGCAAAAAGCACTCATTCCGCAGATCGCATTCGCGGTTTCAACAGCCGAGGAAGAGGGCTCGTTGGAGACGGAGAGGAGGGCCCGGAGGCGGCAACCCGGACTTGGCCCGCCATCTTCCGGAGGGAACGGTAAATTAACCCCAGCAGCGGCCGGCGCCGCGAGCCGTATGGTGCTGCTCGCACAAAATGCATCGTTTTTCTCGGCAGAGGAGCGTTGTTGCGACTGTCTGCCATCTAACTCGACAGCCAATAGCTCTCTTGTAAGGAGACAGGTACATGGACGGCCACCATTCTGTTCGCCGATTGCGGAAACGTCAGGAGCTCTCGTTACATCTCGATAGCGCGAGGCACTACAAATTCTCGCCTGTGGCGCGACGAAAGCATACTTACCTGGCGTAGGGGATACCGTGATCATGAAGGCGGTTCCTCCGGGGTGAGGCTCTTCCATTGCACTTCGGTCGAGCTGACCCCCGCGATTACTCCAAATGTGAGTAACTCGGGCGCATAATTTTTGGTAGTCGGGACTTGCGTTCGCGCTGTCCCGGTGTCTATTTCAATTGCAAACGCAGTATTCTGTGGTAGCAGTCGGTAACTAGTGCGTCTGAGCACTCGGCCAGCAACGTGTTCCGCAAGGGACTGCCAAACGCAGCAGCACTCGCGCTACGCGCGTACCACACGTCTGCGTCGACCAGAGCCAGAGCACACTGTCTCTTCGATAAGCGCGGGGGACGCGCACCAGTAGTAGCAGCGGCAGCCGCGAGATGGCACAAGCGGTCTAACTCTGGTACGACATCCACATTAATGGCCGAACGGCGACTTTTGGCTTTCTCTGTCCATCAGGGGAATGCGCGCCAAACGCAATTGGACGGCGCGGCATTCCCTGCACGCGCGGCGACCGCGGTGGCGCGAGCCGGCGTACACGAGGCGTCGCCCAGCCGAACGCTTTGTCGTCTGTGGCCAGGTACATGAGGGGGCCGGCAGCAAGCGTCTAGCGTAGCGTCCCGAGACTTGCAGACTTGCGGCACTTGAGGAGCTTGCGGGGATGTGAAATGACGTGGCCAACTGTACCGAAAACGGGGAAGAGAAATTCTAGGCAACAGCCACTTGTGCTCCCAGGCGGCCACACTGACAACGGGGGCCAGCGTTGCTCAAATTCGGTGATGGGACGAGAACCGCTGTAGGCTGTTTATTAGGCCACGACAGTGAGCGTTTACTTTCTGTAAGGAATGTCTTGTCGTCGCAGGTGTTGTGTTTCGCCTGTACTCGGGGCTCCCAGGGAAAGTAGAAAACGCAATGTTATCAGGTGTTTTTCTTGCAAGAAATCGAGTCAAAAGGTCTGTATTACACACGTCTTTACCAGGTTCGGAACTTCAAATCTGTTTATGGCCTCTTTACAAGCTCGCTATTCGTCTTCCAAAATATTAAAAGTACACCATACCTCCAGATTCAGCCGTCCCCCACCCCCTGTACAAACTGTCTGTCGTATGGGCGCCCTTGGAGTGAGAACAGATAGGTTTCGAATGGAATGGAAATAACATAAAACTCTTCTTTTCTCTCTCTCTCTCTCTCTCTCTCTCTCTCTCTCTCTCTCTCTCTTCTGTAACAAGTGTAATTAAAAACACAATTTCTCCCTACTCACTGACAAAATATCCGAACAGTGCCTTCTGTAACACACACAGTTCTACATTGACAGACGCGTAATAGCGGCAGTTTCAATAAATTACTAATTGCAGAAACGGGTAGCCCTCAGTGAATTCGTTGTTGCATCACTACATTCACAGAAAAGAGACTTCCTTGTTTCCCATCGCTTTGTTACACACCTGACGTGTTGTGTTTACAAACAAAAAGCAATTTAGTTTTATCTTTACCTAATCCACGTCTAAGCCAAGATTGCTACAAGGTATCAATCGTTTACCAAATACCGCACAATTAATCTGCATCTTCGAAATCAACCCGACACAGCTGAAATGTTGTCATGAATGAGACTTTATTTTTCTCTCTTATGCGCGAAGGAAATATGTCCATATTCCGAATGAAAATTTGCACAAATATTCGATCGAGCTTTCCACGTCCTACTCGGAAGGAGAAGCAAAAAGAAGTGTTACCTTTTAAGTGTCTTCTGTTACTCGGCGTCGAATGTCGAACGTGCTGGCTGATGTTCGTTCTTGGAGTTCACTGACGTCCTGTTTGTTCGTCGCGCACAACACTCACGAGTGCATCCAGCTCTCTTAGAACATCTGACAGTCTGAGCTGTGGTCCTTCAGTTGCTCGGCGACAGTCGACCGCGCGTGACAATGCTGCCGTATTTGCTAGCACTAAGGGCTCTCCTGGAAGGAGCGAAAGTAAAGTGTGGCTTGCATTGTGGCTGCAAAAAGCACTCATTCCGCAGATCGCATTCGCGGTTTCAACAGCCGAGGAAGAGGGCTCGTTGGAGACGGAGAGGAGGGCCCGGAGGCGGCAACCCGGACTTGGCCCGCCATCTTCCGGAGGGAACGGTAAATTAACCCCAGCAGCGGCCGGCGCCGCGAGCCGTATGGTGCTGCTCGCACAAAATGCATCGTTTTTCTCGGCAGAGGAGCGTTGTTGCGACTGTCTGCCATCTAACTCGACAGCCAATAGCTCTCTTGTAAGGAGACAGGTACATGGACGGCCACCATTCTGTTCGCCGATTGCGGAAACGTCAGGAGCTCTCGTTACATCTCGATAGCGCGAGGCACTACAAATTCTCGCCTGTGGCGCGACGAAAGCATACTTACCTGGCGTAGGGGATACCGTGATCATGAAGGCGGTTCCTCCGGGGTGAGGCTCTTCCATTGCACTTCGGTCGAGCTGACCCCCGCGATTACTCCAAATGTGAGTAACTCGGGCGCATAATTTTTGGTAGTCGGGACTTGCGTTCGCGCTGTCCCGGTGTCTATTTCAATTGCAAACGCAGTATTCTGTGGTAGCAGTCGGTAACTAGTGCGTCTGAGCACTCGGCCAGCAACGTGTTCCGCAAGGGACTGCCAAACGCAGCAGCACTCGCGCTACGCGCGTACCACACGTCTGCGTCGACCAGAGCCAGAGCACACTGTCTCTTCGATAAGCGCGGGGGACGCGCACCAGTAGTAGCAGCGGCAGCCGCGAGATGGCACAAGCGGTCTAACTCTGGTACGACATCCACATTAATGGCCGAACGGCGACTTTTGGCTTTCTCTGTCCATCAGGGGAATGCGCGCCAAACGCAATTGGACGGCGCGGCATTCCCTGCACGCGCGGCGACCGCGGTGGCGCGAGCCGGCGTACACGAGGCGTCGCCCAGCCGAACGCTTTGTCGTCTGTGGCCAGGTACATGAGGGGGCCGGCAGCAAGCGTCTAGCGTAGCGTCCCGAGACTTGCAGACTTGCGGCACTTGAGGAGCTTGCGGGGATGTGAAATGACGTGGCCAACTGTACCGAAAACGGGGAAGAGAAATTCTAGGCAACAGCCACTTGTGCTCCCAGGCGGCCACACTGACAACGGGGGCCAGCGTTGCTCAAATTCGGTGATGGGACGAGAACCGCTGTAGGCTGTTTATTAGGCCACGACAGTGAGCGTTTACTTTCTGTAAGGAATGTCTTGTCGTCGCAGGTGTTGTGTTTCGCCTGTACTCGGGGCTCCCAGGGAAAGTAGAAAACGCAATGTTATCAGGTGTTTTTCTTGCAAGAAATCGAGTCAAAAGGTCTGTATTACACACGTCTTTACCAGGTTCGGAACTTCAAATCTGTTTATGGCCTCTTTACAAGCTCGCTATTCGTCTTCCAAAATATTAAAAGTACACCATACCTCCAGATTCAGCCGTCCCCCACCCCCTGTACAAACTGTCTGTCGTATGGGCGCCCTTGGAGTGAGAACAGATAGGTTTCGAATGGAATGGAAATAACATAAAACTCTTCTTTTCTCTCTCTCTCTCTCTCTCTCTCTCTCTCTCTCTCTCTCTCTCTTCTGTAACAAGTGTAATTAAAAACACAATTTCTCCCTACTCACTGACAAAATATCCGAACAGTGCCTTCTGTAACACACACAGTTCTACATTGACAGACGCGTAATAGCGGCAGTTTCAATAAATTACTAATTGCAGAAACGGGTAGCCCTCAGTGAATTCGTTGTTGCATCACTACATTCACAGAAAAGAGACTTCCTTGTTTCCCATCGCTTTGTTACACACCTGACGTGTTGTGTTTACAAACAAAAAGCAATTTAGTTTTATCTTTACCTAATCCACGTCTAAGCCAAGATTGCTACAAGGTATCAATCGTTTACCAAATACCGCACAATTAATCTGCATCTTCGAAATCAACCCGACACAGCTGAAATGTTGTCATGAATGAGACTTTATTTTTCTCTCTTATGCGCGAAGGAAATATGTCCATATTCCGAATGAAAATTTGCACAAATATTCGATCGAGCTTTCCACGTCCTACTCGGAAGGAGAAGCAAAAAGAAGTGTTACCTTTTAAGTGTCTTCTGTTACTCGGCGTCGAATGTCGAACGTGCTGGCTGATGTTCGTTCTTGGAGTTCACTGACGTCCTGTTTGTTCGTCGCGCACAACACTCACGAGTGCATCCAGCTCTCTTAGAACATCTGACAGTCTGAGCTGTGGTCCTTCAGTTGCTCGGCGACAGTCGACCGCGCGTGACAATGCTGCCGTATTTGCTAGCACTAAGGGCTCTCCTGGAAGGAGCGAAAGTAAAGTGTGGCTTGCATTGTGGCTGCAAAAAGCACTCATTCCGCAGATCGCATTCGCGGTTTCAACAGCCGAGGAAGAGGGCTCGTTGGAGACGGAGAGGAGGGCCCGGAGGCGGCAACCCGGACTTGGCCCGCCATCTTCCGGAGGGAACGGTAAATTAACCCCAGCAGCGGCCGGCGCCGCGAGCCGTATGGTGCTGCTCGCACAAAATGCATCGTTTTTCTCGGCAGAGGAGCGTTGTTGCGACTGTCTGCCATCTAACTCGACAGCCAATAGCTCTCTTGTAAGGAGACAGGTACATGGACGGCCACCATTCTGTTCGCCGATTGCGGAAACGTCAGGAGCTCTCGTTACATCTCGATAGCGCGAGGCACTACAAATTCTCGCCTGTGGCGCGACGAAAGCATACTTACCTGGCGTAGGGGATACCGTGATCATGAAGGCGGTTCCTCCGGGGTGAGGCTCTTCCATTGCACTTCGGTCGAGCTGACCCCCGCGATTACTCCAAATGTGAGTAACTCGGGCGCATAATTTTTGGTAGTCGGGACTTGCGTTCGCGCTGTCCCGGTGTCTATTTCAATTGCAAACGCAGTATTCTGTGGTAGCAGTCGGTAACTAGTGCGTCTGAGCACTCGGCCAGCAACGTGTTCCGCAAGGGACTGCCAAACGCAGCAGCACTCGCGCTACGCGCGTACCACACGTCTGCGTCGACCAGAGCCAGAGCACACTGTCTCTTCGATAAGCGCGGGGGACGCGCACCAGTAGTAGCAGCGGCAGCCGCGAGATGGCACAAGCGGTCTAACTCTGGTACGACATCCACATTAATGGCCGAACGGCGACTTTTGGCTTTCTCTGTCCATCAGGGGAATGCGCGCCAAACGCAATTGGACGGCGCGGCATTCCCTGCACGCGCGGCGACCGCGGTGGCGCGAGCCGGCGTACACGAGGCGTCGCCCAGCCGAACGCTTTGTCGTCTGTGGCCAGGTACATGAGGGGGCCGGCAGCAAGCGTCTAGCGTAGCGTCCCGAGACTTGCAGACTTGCGGCACTTGAGGAGCTTGCGGGGATGTGAAATGACGTGGCCAACTGTACCGAAAACGGGGAAGAGAAATTCTAGGCAACAGCCACTTGTGCTCCCAGGCGGCCACACTGACAACGGGGGCCAGCGTTGCTCAAATTCGGTGATGGGACGAGAACCGCTGTAGGCTGTTTATTAGGCCACGACAGTGAGCGTTTACTTTCTGTAAGGAATGTCTTGTCGTCGCAGGTGTTGTGTTTCGCCTGTACTCGGGGCTCCCAGGGAAAGTAGAAAACGCAATGTTATCAGGTGTTTTTCTTGCAAGAAATCGAGTCAAAAGGTCTGTATTACACACGTCTTTACCAGGTTCGGAACTTCAAATCTGTTTATGGCCTCTTTACAAGCTCGCTATTCGTCTTCCAAAATATTAAAAGTACACCATACCTCCAGATTCAGCCGTCCCCCACCCCCTGTACAAACTGTCTGTCGTATGGGCGCCCTTGGAGTGAGAACAGATAGGTTTCGAATGGAATGGAAATAACATAAAACTCTTCTTTTCTCTCTCTCTCTCTCTCTCTCTCTCTCTCTCTCTCTCTCTCTCTTCTGTAACAAGTGTAATTAAAAACACAATTTCTCCCTACTCACTGACAAAATATCCGAACAGTGCCTTCTGTAACACACACAGTTCTACATTGACAGACGCGTAATAGCGGCAGTTTCAATAAATTACTAATTGCAGAAACGGGTAGCCCTCAGTGAATTCGTTGTTGCATCACTACATTCACAGAAAAGAGACTTCCTTGTTTCCCATCGCTTTGTTACACACCTGACGTGTTGTGTTTACAAACAAAAAGCAATTTAGTTTTATCTTTACCTAATCCACGTCTAAGCCAAGATTGCTACAAGGTATCAATCGTTTACCAAATACCGCACAATTAATCTGCATCTTCGAAATCAACCCGACACAGCTGAAATGTTGTCATGAATGAGACTTTATTTTTCTCTCTTATGCGCGAAGGAAATATGTCCATATTCCGAATGAAAATTTGCACAAATATTCGATCGAGCTTTCCACGTCCTACTCGGAAGGAGAAGCAAAAAGAAGTGTTACCTTTTAAGTGTCTTCTGTTACTCGGCGTCGAATGTCGAACGTGCTGGCTGATGTTCGTTCTTGGAGTTCACTGACGTCCTGTTTGTTCGTCGCGCACAACACTCACGAGTGCATCCAGCTCTCTTAGAACATCTGACAGTCTGAGCTGTGGTCCTTCAGTTGCTCGGCGACAGTCGACCGCGCGTGACAATGCTGCCGTATTTGCTAGCACTAAGGGCTCTCCTGGAAGGAGCGAAAGTAAAGTGTGGCTTGCATTGTGGCTGCAAAAAGCACTCATTCCGCAGATCGCATTCGCGGTTTCAACAGCCGAGGAAGAGGGCTCGTTGGAGACGGAGAGGAGGGCCCGGAGGCGGCAACCCGGACTTGGCCCGCCATCTTCCGGAGGGAACGGTAAATTAACCCCAGCAGCGGCCGGCGCCGCGAGCCGTATGGTGCTGCTCGCACAAAATGCATCGTTTTTCTCGGCAGAGGAGCGTTGTTGCGACTGTCTGCCATCTAACTCGACAGCCAATAGCTCTCTTGTAAGGAGACAGGTACATGGACGGCCACCATTCTGTTCGCCGATTGCGGAAACGTCAGGAGCTCTCGTTACATCTCGATAGCGCGAGGCACTACAAATTCTCGCCTGTGGCGCGACGAAAGCATACTTACCTGGCGTAGGGGATACCGTGATCATGAAGGCGGTTCCTCCGGGGTGAGGCTCTTCCATTGCACTTCGGTCGAGCTGACCCCCGCGATTACTCCAAATGTGAGTAACTCGGGCGCATAATTTTTGGTAGTCGGGACTTGCGTTCGCGCTGTCCCGGTGTCTATTTCAATTGCAAACGCAGTATTCTGTGGTAGCAGTCGGTAACTAGTGCGTCTGAGCACTCGGCCAGCAACGTGTTCCGCAAGGGACTGCCAAACGCAGCAGCACTCGCGCTACGCGCGTACCACACGTCTGCGTCGACCAGAGCCAGAGCACACTGTCTCTTCGATAAGCGCGGGGGACGCGCACCAGTAGTAGCAGCGGCAGCCGCGAGATGGCACAAGCGGTCTAACTCTGGTACGACATCCACATTAATGGCCGAACGGCGACTTTTGGCTTTCTCTGTCCATCAGGGGAATGCGCGCCAAACGCAATTGGACGGCGCGGCATTCCCTGCACGCGCGGCGACCGCGGTGGCGCGAGCCGGCGTACACGAGGCGTCGCCCAGCCGAACGCTTTGTCGTCTGTGGCCAGGTACATGAGGGGGCCGGCAGCAAGCGTCTAGCGTAGCGTCCCGAGACTTGCAGACTTGCGGCACTTGAGGAGCTTGCGGGGATGTGAAATGACGTGGCCAACTGTACCGAAAACGGGGAAGAGAAATTCTAGGCAACAGCCACTTGTGCTCCCAGGCGGCCACACTGACAACGGGGGCCAGCGTTGCTCAAATTCGGTGATGGGACGAGAACCGCTGTAGGCTGTTTATTAGGCCACGACAGTGAGCGTTTACTTTCTGTAAGGAATGTCTTGTCGTCGCAGGTGTTGTGTTTCGCCTGTACTCGGGGCTCCCAGGGAAAGTAGAAAACGCAATGTTATCAGGTGTTTTTCTTGCAAGAAATCGAGTCAAAAGGTCTGTATTACACACGTCTTTACCAGGTTCGGAACTTCAAATCTGTTTATGGCCTCTTTACAAGCTCGCTATTCGTCTTCCAAAATATTAAAAGTACACCATACCTCCAGATTCAGCCGTCCCCCACCCCCTGTACAAACTGTCTGTCGTATGGGCGCCCTTGGAGTGAGAACAGATAGGTTTCGAATGGAATGGAAATAACATAAAACTCTTCTTTTCTCTCTCTCTCTCTCTCTCTCTCTCTCTCTCTCTCTCTCTCTCTCTTCTGTAACAAGTGTAATTAAAAACACAATTTCTCCCTACTCACTGACAAAATATCCGAACAGTGCCTTCTGTAACACACACAGTTCTACATTGACAGACGCGTAATAGCGGCAGTTTCAATAAATTACTAATTGCAGAAACGGGTAGCCCTCAGTGAATTCGTTGTTGCATCACTACATTCACAGAAAAGAGACTTCCTTGTTTCCCATCGCTTTGTTACACACCTGACGTGTTGTGTTTACAAACAAAAAGCAATTTAGTTTTATCTTTACCTAATCCACGTCTAAGCCAAGATTGCTACAAGGTATCAATCGTTTACCAAATACCGCACAATTAATCTGCATCTTCGAAATCAACCCGACACAGCTGAAATGTTGTCATGAATGAGACTTTATTTTTCTCTCTTATGCGCGAAGGAAATATGTCCATATTCCGAATGAAAATTTGCACAAATATTCGATCGAGCTTTCCACGTCCTACTCGGAAGGAGAAGCAAAAAGAAGTGTTACCTTTTAAGTGTCTTCTGTTACTCGGCGTCGAATGTCGAACGTGCTGGCTGATGTTCGTTCTTGGAGTTCACTGACGTCCTGTTTGTTCGTCGCGCACAACACTCACGAGTGCATCCAGCTCTCTTAGAACATCTGACAGTCTGAGCTGTGGTCCTTCAGTTGCTCGGCGACAGTCGACCGCGCGTGACAATGCTGCCGTATTTGCTAGCACTAAGGGCTCTCCTGGAAGGAGCGAAAGTAAAGTGTGGCTTGCATTGTGGCTGCAAAAAGCACTCATTCCGCAGATCGCATTCGCGGTTTCAACAGCCGAGGAAGAGGGCTCGTTGGAGACGGAGAGGAGGGCCCGGAGGCGGCAACCCGGACTTGGCCCGCCATCTTCCGGAGGGAACGGTAAATTAACCCCAGCAGCGGCCGGCGCCGCGAGCCGTATGGTGCTGCTCGCACAAAATGCATCGTTTTTCTCGGCAGAGGAGCGTTGTTGCGACTGTCTGCCATCTAACTCGACAGCCAATAGCTCTCTTGTAAGGAGACAGGTACATGGACGGCCACCATTCTGTTCGCCGATTGCGGAAACGTCAGGAGCTCTCGTTACATCTCGATAGCGCGAGGCACTACAAATTCTCGCCTGTGGCGCGACGAAAGCATACTTACCTGGCGTAGGGGATACCGTGATCATGAAGGCGGTTCCTCCGGGGTGAGGCTCTTCCATTGCACTTCGGTCGAGCTGACCCCCGCGATTACTCCAAATGTGAGTAACTCGGGCGCATAATTTTTGGTAGTCGGGACTTGCGTTCGCGCTGTCCCGGTGTCTATTTCAATTGCAAACGCAGTATTCTGTGGTAGCAGTCGGTAACTAGTGCGTCTGAGCACTCGGCCAGCAACGTGTTCCGCAAGGGACTGCCAAACGCAGCAGCACTCGCGCTACGCGCGTACCACACGTCTGCGTCGACCAGAGCCAGAGCACACTGTCTCTTCGATAAGCGCGGGGGACGCGCACCAGTAGTAGCAGCGGCAGCCGCGAGATGGCACAAGCGGTCTAACTCTGGTACGACATCCACATTAATGGCCGAACGGCGACTTTTGGCTTTCTCTGTCCATCAGGGGAATGCGCGCCAAACGCAATTGGACGGCGCGGCATTCCCTGCACGCGCGGCGACCGCGGTGGCGCGAGCCGGCGTACACGAGGCGTCGCCCAGCCGAACGCTTTGTCGTCTGTGGCCAGGTACATGAGGGGGCCGGCAGCAAGCGTCTAGCGTAGCGTCCCGAGACTTGCAGACTTGCGGCACTTGAGGAGCTTGCGGGGATGTGAAATGACGTGGCCAACTGTACCGAAAACGGGGAAGAGAAATTCTAGGCAACAGCCACTTGTGCTCCCAGGCGGCCACACTGACAACGGGGGCCAGCGTTGCTCAAATTCGGTGATGGGACGAGAACCGCTGTAGGCTGTTTATTAGGCCACGACAGTGAGCGTTTACTTTCTGTAAGGAATGTCTTGTCGTCGCAGGTGTTGTGTTTCGCCTGTACTCGGGGCTCCCAGGGAAAGTAGAAAACGCAATGTTATCAGGTGTTTTTCTTGCAAGAAATCGAGTCAAAAGGTCTGTATTACACACGTCTTTACCAGGTTCGGAACTTCAAATCTGTTTATGGCCTCTTTACAAGCTCGCTATTCGTCTTCCAAAATATTAAAAGTACACCATACCTCCAGATTCAGCCGTCCCCCACCCCCTGTACAAACTGTCTGTCGTATGGGCGCCCTTGGAGTGAGAACAGATAGGTTTCGAATGGAATGGAAATAACATAAAACTCTTCTTTTCTCTCTCTCTCTCTCTCTCTCTCTCTCTCTCTCTCTCTCTCTCTTCTGTAACAAGTGTAATTAAAAACACAATTTCTCCCTACTCACTGACAAAATATCCGAACAGTGCCTTCTGTAACACACACAGTTCTACATTGACAGACGCGTAATAGCGGCAGTTTCAATAAATTACTAATTGCAGAAACGGGTAGCCCTCAGTGAATTCGTTGTTGCATCACTACATTCACAGAAAAGAGACTTCCTTGTTTCCCATCGCTTTGTTACACACCTGACGTGTTGTGTTTACAAACAAAAAGCAATTTAGTTTTATCTTTACCTAATCCACGTCTAAGCCAAGATTGCTACAAGGTATCAATCGTTTACCAAATACCGCACAATTAATCTGCATCTTCGAAATCAACCCGACACAGCTGAAATGTTGTCATGAATGAGACTTTATTTTTCTCTCTTATGCGCGAAGGAAATATGTCCATATTCCGAATGAAAATTTGCACAAATATTCGATCGAGCTTTCCACGTCCTACTCGGAAGGAGAAGCAAAAAGAAGTGTTACCTTTTAAGTGTCTTCTGTTACTCGGCGTCGAATGTCGAACGTGCTGGCTGATGTTCGTTCTTGGAGTTCACTGACGTCCTGTTTGTTCGTCGCGCACAACACTCACGAGTGCATCCAGCTCTCTTAGAACATCTGACAGTCTGAGCTGTGGTCCTTCAGTTGCTCGGCGACAGTCGACCGCGCGTGACAATGCTGCCGTATTTGCTAGCACTAAGGGCTCTCCTGGAAGGAGCGAAAGTAAAGTGTGGCTTGCATTGTGGCTGCAAAAAGCACTCATTCCGCAGATCGCATTCGCGGTTTCAACAGCCGAGGAAGAGGGCTCGTTGGAGACGGAGAGGAGGGCCCGGAGGCGGCAACCCGGACTTGGCCCGCCATCTTCCGGAGGGAACGGTAAATTAACCCCAGCAGCGGCCGGCGCCGCGAGCCGTATGGTGCTGCTCGCACAAAATGCATCGTTTTTCTCGGCAGAGGAGCGTTGTTGCGACTGTCTGCCATCTAACTCGACAGCCAATAGCTCTCTTGTAAGGAGACAGGTACATGGACGGCCACCATTCTGTTCGCCGATTGCGGAAACGTCAGGAGCTCTCGTTACATCTCGATAGCGCGAGGCACTACAAATTCTCGCCTGTGGCGCGACGAAAGCATACTTACCTGGCGTAGGGGATACCGTGATCATGAAGGCGGTTCCTCCGGGGTGAGGCTCTTCCATTGCACTTCGGTCGAGCTGACCCCCGCGATTACTCCAAATGTGAGTAACTCGGGCGCATAATTTTTGGTAGTCGGGACTTGCGTTCGCGCTGTCCCGGTGTCTATTTCAATTGCAAACGCAGTATTCTGTGGTAGCAGTCGGTAACTAGTGCGTCTGAGCACTCGGCCAGCAACGTGTTCCGCAAGGGACTGCCAAACGCAGCAGCACTCGCGCTACGCGCGTACCACACGTCTGCGTCGACCAGAGCCAGAGCACACTGTCTCTTCGATAAGCGCGGGGGACGCGCACCAGTAGTAGCAGCGGCAGCCGCGAGATGGCACAAGCGGTCTAACTCTGGTACGACATCCACATTAATGGCCGAACGGCGACTTTTGGCTTTCTCTGTCCATCAGGGGAATGCGCGCCAAACGCAATTGGACGGCGCGGCATTCCCTGCACGCGCGGCGACCGCGGTGGCGCGAGCCGGCGTACACGAGGCGTCGCCCAGCCGAACGCTTTGTCGTCTGTGGCCAGGTACATGAGGGGGCCGGCAGCAAGCGTCTAGCGTAGCGTCCCGAGACTTGCAGACTTGCGGCACTTGAGGAGCTTGCGGGGATGTGAAATGACGTGGCCAACTGTACCGAAAACGGGGAAGAGAAATTCTAGGCAACAGCCACTTGTGCTCCCAGGCGGCCACACTGACAACGGGGGCCAGCGTTGCTCAAATTCGGTGATGGGACGAGAACCGCTGTAGGCTGTTTATTAGGCCACGACAGTGAGCGTTTACTTTCTGTAAGGAATGTCTTGTCGTCGCAGGTGTTGTGTTTCGCCTGTACTCGGGGCTCCCAGGGAAAGTAGAAAACGCAATGTTATCAGGTGTTTTTCTTGCAAGAAATCGAGTCAAAAGGTCTGTATTACACACGTCTTTACCAGGTTCGGAACTTCAAATCTGTTTATGGCCTCTTTACAAGCTCGCTATTCGTCTTCCAAAATATTAAAAGTACACCATACCTCCAGATTCAGCCGTCCCCCACCCCCTGTACAAACTGTCTGTCGTATGGGCGCCCTTGGAGTGAGAACAGATAGGTTTCGAATGGAATGGAAATAACATAAAACTCTTCTTTTCTCTCTCTCTCTCTCTCTCTCTCTCTCTCTCTCTCTCTCTCTCTTCTGTAACAAGTGTAATTAAAAACACAATTTCTCCCTACTCACTGACAAAATATCCGAACAGTGCCTTCTGTAACACACACAGTTCTACATTGACAGACGCGTAATAGCGGCAGTTTCAATAAATTACTAATTGCAGAAACGGGTAGCCCTCAGTGAATTCGTTGTTGCATCACTACATTCACAGAAAAGAGACTTCCTTGTTTCCCATCGCTTTGTTACACACCTGACGTGTTGTGTTTACAAACAAAAAGCAATTTAGTTTTATCTTTACCTAATCCACGTCTAAGCCAAGATTGCTACAAGGTATCAATCGTTTACCAAATACCGCACAATTAATCTGCATCTTCGAAATCAACCCGACACAGCTGAAATGTTGTCATGAATGAGACTTTATTTTTCTCTCTTATGCGCGAAGGAAATATGTCCATATTCCGAATGAAAATTTGCACAAATATTCGATCGAGCTTTCCACGTCCTACTCGGAAGGAGAAGCAAAAAGAAGTGTTACCTTTTAAGTGTCTTCTGTTACTCGGCGTCGAATGTCGAACGTGCTGGCTGATGTTCGTTCTTGGAGTTCACTGACGTCCTGTTTGTTCGTCGCGCACAACACTCACGAGTGCATCCAGCTCTCTTAGAACATCTGACAGTCTGAGCTGTGGTCCTTCAGTTGCTCGGCGACAGTCGACCGCGCGTGACAATGCTGCCGTATTTGCTAGCACTAAGGGCTCTCCTGGAAGGAGCGAAAGTAAAGTGTGGCTTGCATTGTGGCTGCAAAAAGCACTCATTCCGCAGATCGCATTCGCGGTTTCAACAGCCGAGGAAGAGGGCTCGTTGGAGACGGAGAGGAGGGCCCGGAGGCGGCAACCCGGACTTGGCCCGCCATCTTCCGGAGGGAACGGTAAATTAACCCCAGCAGCGGCCGGCGCCGCGAGCCGTATGGTGCTGCTCGCACAAAATGCATCGTTTTTCTCGGCAGAGGAGCGTTGTTGCGACTGTCTGCCATCTAACTCGACAGCCAATAGCTCTCTTGTAAGGAGACAGGTACATGGACGGCCACCATTCTGTTCGCCGATTGCGGAAACGTCAGGAGCTCTCGTTACATCTCGATAGCGCGAGGCACTACAAATTCTCGCCTGTGGCGCGACGAAAGCATACTTACCTGGCGTAGGGGATACCGTGATCATGAAGGCGGTTCCTCCGGGGTGAGGCTCTTCCATTGCACTTCGGTCGAGCTGACCCCCGCGATTACTCCAAATGTGAGTAACTCGGGCGCATAATTTTTGGTAGTCGGGACTTGCGTTCGCGCTGTCCCGGTGTCTATTTCAATTGCAAACGCAGTATTCTGTGGTAGCAGTCGGTAACTAGTGCGTCTGAGCACTCGGCCAGCAACGTGTTCCGCAAGGGACTGCCAAACGCAGCAGCACTCGCGCTACGCGCGTACCACACGTCTGCGTCGACCAGAGCCAGAGCACACTGTCTCTTCGATAAGCGCGGGGGACGCGCACCAGTAGTAGCAGCGGCAGCCGCGAGATGGCACAAGCGGTCTAACTCTGGTACGACATCCACATTAATGGCCGAACGGCGACTTTTGGCTTTCTCTGTCCATCAGGGGAATGCGCGCCAAACGCAATTGGACGGCGCGGCATTCCCTGCACGCGCGGCGACCGCGGTGGCGCGAGCCGGCGTACACGAGGCGTCGCCCAGCCGAACGCTTTGTCGTCTGTGGCCAGGTACATGAGGGGGCCGGCAGCAAGCGTCTAGCGTAGCGTCCCGAGACTTGCAGACTTGCGGCACTTGAGGAGCTTGCGGGGATGTGAAATGACGTGGCCAACTGTACCGAAAACGGGGAAGAGAAATTCTAGGCAACAGCCACTTGTGCTCCCAGGCGGCCACACTGACAACGGGGGCCAGCGTTGCTCAAATTCGGTGATGGGACGAGAACCGCTGTAGGCTGTTTATTAGGCCACGACAGTGAGCGTTTACTTTCTGTAAGGAATGTCTTGTCGTCGCAGGTGTTGTGTTTCGCCTGTACTCGGGGCTCCCAGGGAAAGTAGAAAACGCAATGTTATCAGGTGTTTTTCTTGCAAGAAATCGAGTCAAAAGGTCTGTATTACACACGTCTTTACCAGGTTCGGAACTTCAAATCTGTTTATGGCCTCTTTACAAGCTCGCTATTCGTCTTCCAAAATATTAAAAGTACACCATACCTCCAGATTCAGCCGTCCCCCACCCCCTGTACAAACTGTCTGTCGTATGGGCGCCCTTGGAGTGAGAACAGATAGGTTTCGAATGGAATGGAAATAACATAAAACTCTTCTTTTCTCTCTCTCTCTCTCTCTCTCTCTCTCTCTCTCTCTCTCTCTCTCTTCTGTAACAAGTGTAATTAAAAACACAATTTCTCCCTACTCACTGACAAAATATCCGAACAGTGCCTTCTGTAACACACACAGTTCTACATTGACAGACGCGTAATAGCGGCAGTTTCAATAAATTACTAATTGCAGAAACGGGTAGCCCTCAGTGAATTCGTTGTTGCATCACTACATTCACAGAAAAGAGACTTCCTTGTTTCCCATCGCTTTGTTACACACCTGACGTGTTGTGTTTACAAACAAAAAGCAATTTAGTTTTATCTTTACCTAATCCACGTCTAAGCCAAGATTGCTACAAGGTATCAATCGTTTACCAAATACCGCACAATTAATCTGCATCTTCGAAATCAACCCGACACAGCTGAAATGTTGTCATGAATGAGACTTTATTTTTCTCTCTTATGCGCGAAGGAAATATGTCCATATTCCGAATGAAAATTTGCACAAATATTCGATCGAGCTTTCCACGTCCTACTCGGAAGGAGAAGCAAAAAGAAGTGTTACCTTTTAAGTGTCTTCTGTTACTCGGCGTCGAATGTCGAACGTGCTGGCTGATGTTCGTTCTTGGAGTTCACTGACGTCCTGTTTGTTCGTCGCGCACAACACTCACGAGTGCATCCAGCTCTCTTAGAACATCTGACAGTCTGAGCTGTGGTCCTTCAGTTGCTCGGCGACAGTCGACCGCGCGTGACAATGCTGCCGTATTTGCTAGCACTAAGGGCTCTCCTGGAAGGAGCGAAAGTAAAGTGTGGCTTGCATTGTGGCTGCAAAAAGCACTCATTCCGCAGATCGCATTCGCGGTTTCAACAGCCGAGGAAGAGGGCTCGTTGGAGACGGAGAGGAGGGCCCGGAGGCGGCAACCCGGACTTGGCCCGCCATCTTCCGGAGGGAACGGTAAATTAACCCCAGCAGCGGCCGGCGCCGCGAGCCGTATGGTGCTGCTCGCACAAAATGCATCGTTTTTCTCGGCAGAGGAGCGTTGTTGCGACTGTCTGCCATCTAACTCGACAGCCAATAGCTCTCTTGTAAGGAGACAGGTACATGGACGGCCACCATTCTGTTCGCCGATTGCGGAAACGTCAGGAGCTCTCGTTACATCTCGATAGCGCGAGGCACTACAAATTCTCGCCTGTGGCGCGACGAAAGCATACTTACCTGGCGTAGGGGATACCGTGATCATGAAGGCGGTTCCTCCGGGGTGAGGCTCTTCCATTGCACTTCGGTCGAGCTGACCCCCGCGATTACTCCAAATGTGAGTAACTCGGGCGCATAATTTTTGGTAGTCGGGACTTGCGTTCGCGCTGTCCCGGTGTCTATTTCAATTGCAAACGCAGTATTCTGTGGTAGCAGTCGGTAACTAGTGCGTCTGAGCACTCGGCCAGCAACGTGTTCCGCAAGGGACTGCCAAACGCAGCAGCACTCGCGCTACGCGCGTACCACACGTCTGCGTCGACCAGAGCCAGAGCACACTGTCTCTTCGATAAGCGCGGGGGACGCGCACCAGTAGTAGCAGCGGCAGCCGCGAGATGGCACAAGCGGTCTAACTCTGGTACGACATCCACATTAATGGCCGAACGGCGACTTTTGGCTTTCTCTGTCCATCAGGGGAATGCGCGCCAAACGCAATTGGACGGCGCGGCATTCCCTGCACGCGCGGCGACCGCGGTGGCGCGAGCCGGCGTACACGAGGCGTCGCCCAGCCGAACGCTTTGTCGTCTGTGGCCAGGTACATGAGGGGGCCGGCAGCAAGCGTCTAGCGTAGCGTCCCGAGACTTGCAGACTTGCGGCACTTGAGGAGCTTGCGGGGATGTGAAATGACGTGGCCAACTGTACCGAAAACGGGGAAGAGAAATTCTAGGCAACAGCCACTTGTGCTCCCAGGCGGCCACACTGACAACGGGGGCCAGCGTTGCTCAAATTCGGTGATGGGACGAGAACCGCTGTAGGCTGTTTATTAGGCCACGACAGTGAGCGTTTACTTTCTGTAAGGAATGTCTTGTCGTCGCAGGTGTTGTGTTTCGCCTGTACTCGGGGCTCCCAGGGAAAGTAGAAAACGCAATGTTATCAGGTGTTTTTCTTGCAAGAAATCGAGTCAAAAGGTCTGTATTACACACGTCTTTACCAGGTTCGGAACTTCAAATCTGTTTATGGCCTCTTTACAAGCTCGCTATTCGTCTTCCAAAATATTAAAAGTACACCATACCTCCAGATTCAGCCGTCCCCCACCCCCTGTACAAACTGTCTGTCGTATGGGCGCCCTTGGAGTGAGAACAGATAGGTTTCGAATGGAATGGAAATAACATAAAACTCTTCTTTTCTCTCTCTCTCTCTCTCTCTCTCTCTCTCTCTCTCTCTCTCTCTTCTGTAACAAGTGTAATTAAAAACACAATTTCTCCCTACTCACTGACAAAATATCCGAACAGTGCCTTCTGTAACACACACAGTTCTACATTGACAGACGCGTAATAGCGGCAGTTTCAATAAATTACTAATTGCAGAAACGGGTAGCCCTCAGTGAATTCGTTGTTGCATCACTACATTCACAGAAAAGAGACTTCCTTGTTTCCCATCGCTTTGTTACACACCTGACGTGTTGTGTTTACAAACAAAAAGCAATTTAGTTTTATCTTTACCTAATCCACGTCTAAGCCAAGATTGCTACAAGGTATCAATCGTTTACCAAATACCGCACAATTAATCTGCATCTTCGAAATCAACCCGACACAGCTGAAATGTTGTCATGAATGAGACTTTATTTTTCTCTCTTATGCGCGAAGGAAATATGTCCATATTCCGAATGAAAATTTGCACAAATATTCGATCGAGCTTTCCACGTCCTACTCGGAAGGAGAAGCAAAAAGAAGTGTTACCTTTTAAGTGTCTTCTGTTACTCGGCGTCGAATGTCGAACGTGCTGGCTGATGTTCGTTCTTGAGTTCACTGACGTCCTGTTTGTTCGTCGCGCACAACACTCACGAGTGCATCCAGCTCTCTTAGAACATCTGACAGTCTGAGCTGTGGTCCTTCAGTTGCTCGGCGACAGTCGACCGCGCGTGACAATGCTGCCGTATTTGCTAGCACTAAGGGCTCTCCTGGAAGGAGCGAAAGTAAAGTGTGGCTTGCATTGTGGCTGCAAAAAGCACTCATTCCGCAGATCGCATTCGCGGTTTCAACAGCCGAGGAAGAGGGCTCGTTGGAGACGGAGAGGAGGGCCCGGAGGCGGCAACCCGGACTTGGCCCGCCATCTTCCGGAGGGAACGGTAAATTAACCCCAGCAGCGGCCGGCGCCGCGAGCCGTATGGTGCTGCTCGCACAAAATGCATCGTTTTTCTCGGCAGAGGAGCGTTGTTGCGACTGTCTGCCATCTAACTCGACAGCCAATAGCTCTCTTGTAAGGAGACAGGTACATGGACGGCCACCATTCTGTTCGCCGATTGCGGAAACGTCAGGAGCTCTCGTTACATCTCGATAGCGCGAGGCACTACAAATTCTCGCCTGTGGCGCGACGAAAGCATACTTACCTGGCGTAGGGGATACCGTGATCATGAAGGCGGTTCCTCCGGGGTGAGGCTCTTCCATTGCACTTCGGTCGAGCTGACCCCCGCGATTACTCCAAATGTGAGTAACTCGGGCGCATAATTTTTGGTAGTCGGGACTTGCGTTCGCGCTGTCCCGGTGTCTATTTCAATTGCAAACGCAGTATTCTGTGGTAGCAGTCGGTAACTAGTGCGTCTGAGCACTCGGCCAGCAACGTGTTCCGCAAGGGACTGCCAAACGCAGCAGCACTCGCGCTACGCGCGTACCACACGTCTGCGTCGACCAGAGCCAGAGCACACTGTCTCTTCGATAAGCGCGGGGGACGCGCACCAGTAGTAGCAGCGGCAGCCGCGAGATGGCACAAGCGGTCTAACTCTGGTACGACATCCACATTAATGGCCGAACGGCGACTTTTGGCTTTCTCTGTCCATCAGGGGAATGCGCGCCAAACGCAATTGGACGGCGCGGCATTCCCTGCACGCGCGGCGACCGCGGTGGCGCGAGCCGGCGTACACGAGGCGTCGCCCAGCCGAACGCTTTGTCGTCTGTGGCCAGGTACATGAGGGGGCCGGCAGCAAGCGTCTAGCGTAGCGTCCCGAGACTTGCAGACTTGCGGCACTTGAGGAGCTTGCGGGGATGTGAAATGACGTGGCCAACTGTACCGAAAACGGGGAAGAGAAATTCTAGGCAACAGCCACTTGTGCTCCCAGGCGGCCACACTGACAACGGGGGCCAGCGTTGCTCAAATTCGGTGATGGGACGAGAACCGCTGTAGGCTGTTTATTAGGCCACGACAGTGAGCGTTTACTTTCTGTAAGGAATGTCTTGTCGTCGCAGGTGTTGTGTTTCGCCTGTACTCGGGGCTCCCAGGGAAAGTAGAAAACGCAATGTTATCAGGTGTTTTTCTTGCAAGAAATCGAGTCAAAAGGTCTGTATTACACACGTCTTTACCAGGTTCGGAACTTCAAATCTGTTTATGGCCTCTTTACAAGCTCGCTATTCGTCTTCCAAAATATTAAAAGTACACCATACCTCCAGATTCAGCCGTCCCCCACCCCCTGTACAAACTGTCTGTCGTATGGGCGCCCTTGGAGTGAGAACAGATAGGTTTC